>NW_020327334.1:0-28723 GCF_001858045.2 Oreochromis niloticus | reverse complement strand
TTATTATTATTGTGCCTATGCCAGGCACACATATTACTATTCGTCGATTTATTTTCTTATTATTATTATTCTCCATCTTCCGCCTAAATTTCGCAGTATCACGCCCGCAGTTTTGAGACAAGCTTCATATATGTTACCTCATTTGTGCGGCGGATCTGGAATGGTGTGCTATGACTTTTGGTGTTTATGAATTTTATAGTTTTTTAAATATTAATATTTTAGTGAAATTTTCCCGGCTCGCTCTGCCAAACAGTTTTGACATTAGGATTACATATGTTAGATCATTTTGTGCGGCTGAGCTGGACTATTATGTTGTGACTTTTGGTGTTATGACTTTTATAGTTTTTTTAAATATTTAATATTTTAGTACAAATTTAGGCCAATTCACTTTTGGCGCCAAATAAACAGACTCATTTGTGGTGTCTTGGCTCTCTCTAGTGGTATACCGGGAGTAGTACAGCCGAAAAGATATCCTTGTGTTGAAAACTCCATATCCCACAATTCATAGCACGCCTCTACAGAGTGAACAATGGCGGCCACCACTTCGTTTATAATGTCTTTTTCGTGTTTCTAGGTCACAAATAAACTTTAAGATATTTTCAGGCGAGAATGTAGGTGTGTAAACTTCAAATATCTGCTTGTTTTATCAAGACATCCCATATTTAGCGACAGTGCTCTGACGACGTCGGTCCTGCCTGACAGCTAGCCGGCTACCTAGCTAGCTGCCGCACTTGGCTGCAAATGGATAGCGAGGGGACTCTCTCTGTCGTTTCACCTCCCCGGTCTCTCGCAAATGCTCGCACAGAATCGGAGTTACAGCTGGATGTGGAAAAAATAACTGAGTTGTTTGTGGTGCTATAACGCGGAGCTACAACAGTGGGCAGCTATCCACCGGTGTATGACAGAAAGGACATGCCGCGACCGCCGATCGACCGGTGTTTGCTAACGCGGAGGTCAATCGTGGATCAGGGAAAGCGAAGGCAGGAGCGTGAGGTGAACTGAATTTCAGGTAAGAAGTTATGACCTGCACTCTATTTGGTCAGATATAAACCGAGTTTAGGTGTAGTTTATTTAGCAGCAGTTCTCTTATGTGTTGCTGATAGCCGGCTAGCTAGCTAGCGCCGCTAGCATAGTTAGCTAGCACCGCTAGCGACCCTTCGTGAAAAGCACCCAGGCTTGGCTTATATTGAGGCGGGTGAAACTCGTGTCAGCACCCGGTCGCTCGCCGACAGTATGTGTTTTAGCTGGACTTATTTTCGTTTATATGGACCGATGATTTATTTTATTTATTCATTTTAGTAACGGTATAAACAGTGAAAGGTGGTGGATTGGCCAGATGTAAACTTCAAATATCTGCTCGTGTTACCAAGACATCCCATATTAGCTCTGATGTTTCGGTGCCTGCAAAGAGCTAGACAGGTAGCTAGCTAACCGAGCTGGCTGTCTTTTTGACTCAGGGTCATAGCTGGACTTATTTTTCGTTTTTATGAGCCGATGAGGGTTTTTTTAGTAACGGTACAAACAGTGAAAGGCGGTGGATTGTCCAGATGCTGGTCGATGTGGAAAAAATAACTGAGTTGTTTGGTAGTCGCTGACGCGGAGCTACAACCGAGGGCAGCTATCCACCGGTGTGTGTCAGAAAGAACATGCGGGGAACGAGGCGGCGAGGCGACCGCCGATCGACCGGTGGTAGATCGTGGATCAGGGAAACCGAAGGCAGGAGAAGCAGGCGGCTGCCGGTCGGAGCGTGAGGTGAACTGAATTTCAGGTAAGAAGTTATGACCTGCACTCTATTTGGGTCAGATATAAACGAGTTTAGGTGTAGTTTATTTTCGTTGTGCTGACTTTTTACAATCAGTTATATAACTCGTACTGCGTGGTAGCTAGCACGATGGAGTTTCTATACAGCTGTGTGCGCGCTAAGTTACTGATGTTGAACTTTATGACAGCCTCCCCTGTCATTCTCTCGCCTGTTCAAACTTCAGTCATGAAACTGATCAATGATCGGCTTTTCTCTCTTGTTGTTTATCGCGCTAAACAACAGCAGCACGTTTAAGCTTGATCAGCTGTTGTTAGAATTCATTTGATTTTAATTTCTAGTATCAGCTGATGTTTGCTGGAGCCACAGCTGTAGAAGCGGCTGGTCGAAACCAGGAGATGACCTTACTGAATCATCAGAGCTGAACTGGTGATGGAGAAACAGGTTTACCCCTTTTTTAGGTGACATGAATGAGTTGAAGGGAAGTTATGAACTGTTCTGGAGAAATAAACACCAAGCTCCTTTTTTTATTTAGCTGACAGCTGGTACTGTGCAGGGGCGGATCTAGCAAAGCTTTTTGCCAGGGGGCCAGGTAGGGCATTAACAGAGAAAGGTGACACAAAGATATACTTTTCTTTCTACTCTCATACAGGGAGTGCAGAATTATTAGGCAAGTTGTATTTTGAGGAATAATTTATTATTGAACAACAACCATGTTCTCAATGAACCAAAAAACACATTAATATCAAAGCGAATGTTTCGGAAGTAGTTTTAGTTTGTGTTTAGTTTTAGCTATTTTAGGGGGATATCTGTGTGTGCAGGTGACTATTACTGTGCATAATTATTAGGCAACTTAACAAAAACAAATATATACCCATTTCAATTATTTATTTTACCAGTGAAACCAATATAACATCTCCACATTCACAAATATACATTTCTGACATTCAAAAACAAACAAAAACAAATCAGCGACCAATATAGCCACCTTTCTTTGCAAGGACCTCAAAAGCCTGCCATCCATGGATTCTGTCAGTGTTTTGATCTGTTCACCATCAACATTGCGTGCAGCAGCAACCACAGCCTCCCAGACACTGTTCAGAGAGGTGTACTGTTTTCCCTCCTTGTAAATCTCACATTTGATGATGGACCACAGGTTCTCAATGGGTTCAGATCAGGTGAACAAGGAGGCCATGTCATTAGTTTTTCTTCTTTTAAACCCTTTCTTGCAGCCACGCTGTGGAGTACTTGGACGCGTGTGATGGAGCATTGTCCTGCATGAAAATCATGTTTTCTTGAAGGATGCAGACTTTTCCTGTACCACTGCTTGAAGAAGGGTCTTCCAGAAACTGCAGTAGGACTGGGAGTTGAGCTTGACGCCATCCTCAACCCGAAAAGGCCCCACAAGCTCACCTTTGATGATACCAGCCCAAACCAGTACTCCACCTCCACCTGCTGGCGTCTGAGTGGGACTGGAGCTCTCTGCCCTTTACCAATCCAGCCACGGGCCCATCCATCTGGCCCATCAAGACTCACTCTCATTTCATCAGTCCATAAAACCTTAGAAAAATCAGTCTTGAGATATTTCTTGGCCCAGTCTTGACGTTTCAGCTTGTGTGTCTTGTTCAGTGGTGTCGTTTCAGCCTTTCTTACCTTGGCCATGTCTCTGAGTATTGCACACCTTGTGCTTTTGGGCACTCCAGTGATGTTGCAGCTCTGAAATATGGCCAAACTGGTGGCAAGTGGCATCTTGGCAGCTGCACGCTTGACTTTTCTCAGTTCATGGGCAGTTATTTGCGCCTTGGTTTTTCCACACGCTTCTTGCGACCTGTTGACTATTTTGAATGAAACGCTTGATTGTTCGATGATCACGCTTCAGAAGCTTTGCAATTTTAAGACTGCTGCATCCCTCTGCAAGATATCTCACTATTTTGACTTTTCTGAGCCTGTCAAGTCCTCTTTTGACCCATTTGCAAAGGAAAGGAAGTTGCCTAATAATTATGCACACCTGATATAGGGTGTTGATGTCATTAGACCACACCCCTTCTCATTACAGAGATGCACATCACCTAATATGCTTAATTGGTAGTAGACTTCGAGCCTATACAGCTTGGAGTAAGACAACATGCATGAAGAGGATGATGTGGACAAAATACTCATTTGCCTAATAATTCTGCACTCCCTGTAAACACCAAGCTCCTTTTTTGTGTAGCTGACAGCTGGTAACTGTGCAGGGGCGGATCTAGCAAAGCTTTGCCAGGGGGCAGGTAGGGCATTAACAGAGAAAGGTGGACATAAAGATATACTTTTCTTTCTTACTCTCATATAAAATATTTAGCTTTTATTAAATAGTTATCTGAATCTCACAACCAAAGTTTGTATAATAATACACAAGATTGGCTGTAGACCATTGTTCATAATTCAGAACACTGTGTAAAATAACAAAAAACAAAAAGTGAATGCATGTGTGAAAAGTGGTCTATAATGACGCTCTAATGCTTCAGAGCGTGTTCATGCAAACATTGTCGGGTCTGCCGTGGTACAATGGGACTTCTGCTCATGAACCTGTGTGCACAGCGTCTGCAAATCGGCGCTGTACGAAGTAACTTCATCTTTACACAAACTGTAAGCTGTCATCTGTGAAGCGTGAGCGGTGTTTGTTTTTACCATAGTTCATGGTGGAGAATGGCTGCTCTTCTGAGTTTTCTGTCTGTAGCCGTATGAATGGCAACTACAGTGATTAGCAGCGGCATAGGCACACATAAAATTTCTTCTGAAATTTTCGCTTCTAGTTATTATTATTATTCTCCAGTTTCCGCCTGAAATTTTGCAGCGAATCTCGCCTCGCAGTTTTGAGACAAGCTTCATATATGTTACCTCATTTTGTGCGGCCGGATCTGGAATGGTGTGCTATGACTTTTGGTGTTTATGAATTTTATAGTTTTTTAAATATTAATATTTTAGTGAAAATTTTCCCGCGCTCCTCTGCCACAGTTTTGACATTAGGGTTACATATGTTAGATCATTTTGTGCGGCTGGAGCTGGACTATTATGTTATGACTTTTGGTGTTTATAACTTTTATAGTTTTTTAAATATTAATATTTTAGTGCAAATTTAGGCCAATTCATCTTTTGGCGCCAAATAAACAGACTTCATTTGTGGTGTCTTGGCTCTCTCTATGGTATGCCGGGAGTGGTACAGCCTGTGTACCCTTATTTGGATTACCGTAATGATGACAATTTCAACGGTGCGCACAGCGTCGCTGCTTTCAGGAGCCCTTGGAATTTTAAGGTTGCGCAAATCATTCAAAAGTTACGGTATGCTTGGTGGAAAACTCAATATCCCACAATTCATAGCACGCCTCTACAGAGTGAACAATGGCGGCCACCACTTCGTTTTATATGTCTTTTATTCGTGTTTCTAGGTCACAAAATAAGCTTTTAAGATATTTTCAGGCGAGAATGTAGGTGTGTAAACTTCAAATATCTGCTTGTTTTATCAAGACATCCCATATTTAGCGACAGTGCTCTGACTACGTCGGTCCTGCCTGACAGCTAGCCGGCTACCTAGCTGGCTACCTAGCTAGCTGCCGCACTTGGCTGCAAATGGATAGCGAGGGGACTCTCTCTGTCGTTTCACCTCCCTGGTCTCTCGCAAATGCTCGCATAGAATCGGAGTTACAGCTGGATGTGGAAAAAATAACTGAGTTGTTTGGTGGTGGAGCTACAACAGAGGGCAGCTACCCACCGGTGTGTGACAGAAAGGACATGCCGCCAACGAGACATATGAGGCCGGGCAGGCGATTGCTAACGCGGTGGTCAATCATGGATCAGGGAAAGCGAAGGCAGGAGCGTGAGGTGAACTGAATTTCAGGTAAGAAGTTATGACCTGGACTCTATTTGGGTCAGATATAAACAGAGTTTAGGTGTAGTTTATTTTCGTTGTGCTGACTTTTTACAATCGTACTGCGTGCTAGCTAGCACGACGGGAGTTTATATACAGCTGTGTGCGCGCTAAGTTACTGACGTTGGACTTTATTTTATTCATAATGGTTAGTTCGTAGAGTTGCCGTACAAACGGAATCGTGCCACATTCAGAGAAAATATTACGATTTATTCTGTCGTTACGAAGCCTCCCCTGTCATTCTCTCGCCTGTTGAAACTTCAGTCATGAAACTGATCAATGATCGGCTTTTCTCTCTTGTTTGTTTATCGCGCTAAACAACAGCAGCACGTTTAAGCTTGATCAGCTGTTGTTAGAATCATGGATCAGGGAAAGCGAAGGCAGGAGCGTGAGGTGAACTGAATTTCAGGTAGGAAGTGTTATGACCTGGACTCTATTTGGGTCAGATATAAACAGAGTTTAGGTGTAGTTTATTTCGTTGTGCTGACTTTTTACAATCGTACTGCGTGCTAGCTAGCACGACGGGAGTTTATATACAGCTGTGTGCGCGCTAAGTTACTGACGTTGGACTTTATTTTATTCATAATGGTTAGTTCGTAGAGTTGCCGTACAAACGGAATCGTGCCACATTCAGAGAAAATATTACGATTTATTCTGTCGTTACGAAGCCTCCCCTGTCATTCTCTCGCCTGTTGAAACTTCAGTCATGAAACTGATCAATGATCGGCTTTTCGCTCTTGTTTGTTTATCGCGCTAAACAACAGCAGCACGTTTAAGCTTGATCAGCTGTTGTTAGAATTCATTTGCTTTTAATTTCTAGTATCAGCTGATGTTTGCTGCAGCCACAGCTGTAAAAACGGCTGTTCCAAACCAGATATCCTTACTGAATCATCAGAGCTGAACAGGTGATGGAGAAACAGGTTTACCCTTAGGTGACATGAATGAGTTGAAGGGAAGTTATGAACTGTTTCTGAGAGACAAACACCAAGCTCATTTTTTTGTGTAGCTGACAGCTGGTAACTGTGCAGGGGCGGATCTAGCAAAGCTTTTGCCAGGGGGCCAGGTAGGGCATTAACAGAGAAAGGTGGACACAAAGATATACTTTCTTTCTTACTCTCATACAGGGAGTGCAGAATTATTAGGCAAGTTGTATTTTGAGGAATAATTTTATTATTGAACAACAACCATGTTCTCAATGAACCCAAAAACTCATTAATATCAAAGCTGAATGTTTTTGGAAGTAGTTTATAGTTTTAGCTATTTTAGGGGGATATCTGTGTGTGCAGGTGACACTTCCTGTGCATAATTATTAGGCAACTTAACAAAAACAAATATATACCCATTTCAATTATTTATTTTTACCAGTGAAACCAATATAACATCTCCACATTCACAAATATACATTTCTGACATTCAAAAACAAAACAAAAACAAATCGGCGACCAATATAACCACCTTTCTTTGCAAGGACGCTCAAAAGCCTGCCATCCATGAATTCTGTCAGTGTTTTGATCTGTTCACCATCAACATTGCATGCAGCAGCAACCACAGCCTCCCAGACACTGTTCAGAGAGGTGTACTGTTTTCCCTCCTTGTAAATCTCACATTTGATGATGGACCACAGGTTCTCAATGGGGTTCAGATCAGGTGAACAAGGAGGCCATGTCATTAGTTTTTCCTTCTTTTATACCCTTTCTTGCCAGCCACGCTGTGGAGTACTTGGACGCGTGTGATGGAGCATTGTCCTGCATGAAAATCATGTTTTTCTTGAAGGATGCAGACTTCTTCCTGTACCACTGCTTGAAGAAGGTGTCTTCCAGAAACTGGCAGTAGGACTGGGAGTTGAGCTTGACTCCATCCTCAACCCGAAAAGGCCCCACAAGCTCATCTTTGATGATACCAGCCCAAACCAGTACTCCACCTCCACCTTGCTGGCGTCTGAGTCGGACTGGAGCTCTCTGCCCTTTACCAATCCAGCCACGGGCCCATCCATCTGGCCCATCAAGACTCACTCTCATTTCATCAGTCCATAAAACCTTAGAAAAATCAGTCTTGAGATATTTCTTGGCCCAGTCTTGACGTTTCAGCTTGTGTGTCTTGTTCAGTGGTGGTCATCTTTCAGCCTTTCTTACCTTGGCCGTGTCTCTGAGTATTGCACACCTTGTGCTTTTGGGCACTCCAGTGATGTTGCAGCTCTGAAATATGGCCAAACTGGTGGCAAGTGGCATCTTGGCAGCTGCACGCTTGACTTTTCTCAGTTCATGGGCAGTTATTTTGCGCCTTGGTTTTTCCACACGCTTCTTGCGACCCTGTTGACTATTTTGAATGAAACGCTTGATTGTTCGATGGTCACGCTTCAGAAGCTTTGCAATTTTAAGACTGCTGCATCCCTCTGCAAGATATCTCACTATTTTTGACTTTTCTGAGCCTGTCAAGTCCTTCTTTTGACCCATTTTGCCAAAGGAAAGGAGGTTGCCTAATAATTATGCACACCTGATATAGGGTGTTGATGTCATTAGACCTCACCCCTTCTCATTACAGAGATGCACATCACCTAATATGCTTAATTGGTAGTAGGCTTTCGAGCCTATACAGCTTGGAGTAAGACAACATGCATGAAGAGGATGATGTGGACAAAATACTCATTTGCCTAATAATTCTGCACTCCCTGTAAACACCAAGCTCCTTTTTTTGTGTAGCTGACAGCTGGTAACTGTGCAGGGGCGGATCTAGCAAAGCTTTTGCCAGGGGGCCAGGTAGGGCATTAACAGAGAAAGGTGGACATAAAGATATACTTTTCTTTCTTACTCTCATATAAAATATTTAGCTTTTATTAAATACTTATCTGAATCTCACAACCAAAGTTTGTATAATAATACACAAGATTGGCTGTAGACCATTGTTCATAATTCAGAACACTGTGTAGAAATAACAAAAAACAAAAAGTGAATGCATGTGTGAAAAGTGGTCTATAATGTAATGCTTCAAAGCGTGTTCATGCAAACATTGTCGGGTCTGCCGTGGTACAATGGGACTTCTGCTCATGAACCTGTGTGCACAGCGTCTGCAAATCGGCGCTGTACGAAGTAACTTCATCTTTACACAAAACTGTAAGCTGTCATCTGTGAAGCGTGAGCGGTGTTTGTTTTTACCATAGTTCATGGTGGAGAATGGCTGCTCTTCTGAGTTTTGCTGTCTGTAGCCGTATGAATGGCAACTACAGTGATTAGCAGCGGCATAGGCACACATAAAATTTCTTCTGAAATTTTCGCTTTCTAGTTATGTGTGCCTATGACAAGAGGCACACATATTACTATTCGTCGGATTTATTATTATTATTATTATTATTATTATTATTCTCCAGTTTCCGCCTGAAATTTTGCAGCGAATCTCGCCTCGCAGTTTTGAGACAAGCTTCATATATGTTACCTCATTTTGTGCGGCCGGATCTGGAATGGTGTGCTATGACTTTTGGTGTTTATGAATTTTATAGTTTTTTAAATATTAATATTTTAGTGAAAATTTTCCCGCGCTCCTCTGCCAAACAGTTTTGACATTAGGGTTACATATGTTAGATCATTTTGTGCGGCTGGAGCTGGACTATTATGTTATGACTTTTGGTGTTTATAACTTTTATAGTTTTTTAAATATTAATATTTTAGTGCAAATTTAGGCCAATTCATCTTTTGGCGCCAAATAAACAGACTTCATTTGTGGTGTCTTGGCTCTCTCTAGTGGTATGCCGGGAGTGGTACAGCCTGTGTACCCTTATTTGGATTACCGTAATGATGACAATTTCAACGGTGCGCACAGCGTCGCTGCTTTCAGGAGCCCTTGGAATTTTTAAGGTTGCGCAAATCATTCAAAAGTTACGGTAATGCTTGGTGGAAAACTCAATATCCCACAATTCATAGCACGCCTCTACAGAGTGAACAATGGCGGCCACCACTTCGTTTTATATGTCTTTTATTCGTGTTTCTAGGTCACAAAATAAGCTTTTAAGATATTTTCAGGCGAGAATGTAGGTGTGTAAACTTCAAATATCTGCTTGTTTTATCAAGACATCCCATATTTAGCGACAGTGCTCTGACTACGTCGGTCCTGCCTGACAGCTAGCCGGCTACCTAGCTGGCTACCTAGCTAGCTGCCGCACTTGGCTGCAAATGGATAGCGAGGGGACTCTCTCTGTCGTTTCACCTCCCTGGTCTCTCGCAAATGCTCGCATAGAATCGCAGTTACAGCTGGATGTGGAAAAAATAACTGAGTTGTTTGGTGGTGGAGCTACAACAGAGGGCAGCTACCCACCGGTGTGTGACAGAAAGGACATGCCGCCAACGAGACATATGAGGCCGGGCAGGCGATTGCTAACGCGGTGGTCAATCATGGATCAGGGAAAGCGAAGGCAGGAGCGTGAGGTGAACTGAATTTCAGGTAAGAAGTTATGAACTGCACTCTATTTGGGTCAGATATAAACCGAGTTTAGGTGTAGTTTATTTAGCAGCAGTTCTCTTATGTGTTGCTGATAGCCGGCTAGCTAGCTAGCGCCGCTAGCATAGTTAGCTCGCGCCGCTAGCAACCCTTCGTGAAAAAGCACCCAGGCTTGGCTTATATTGAGGCGGGTGAAACTCGTGTCAGCACCCGGTCGCTCTCTATTTGGGTCAGATATAAACCGAGTTTAGGTGTAGTTTATTTAGCAGCAGTTCTCTTATGTGTTGCTGATAGCCGGCTAGCTAGCTAGCGCCGCTAGCATAGTTAGCTCGCGCCGCTAGCAACCCTTCGTGAAAAAGCACCCAGGCTTGGCTTATATTGAGGCGGGTGAAACTCGTGTCAGCACCCGGTCGCTCTCTATTTGGGTCAGATATAAACCGAGTTTAGGTGTAATTTATTTTCGTTGACCTTTTACAATCGTACTGCCACGGGAGTTTATATACAGCTGTGTGCGCACTAAGTTACTGACGTTGGACTTTATTTTATTCATTAGGGTTAGTTCATAGAGTTGCCGTGCCGTAAAAACGGAATCGTCCCACATTCAGAGAAAACATTATGATTTATTCTGTCGTTACGAAGCCTCCCCTGTCATTCTCTCGCGTGTTGAAACGTCAATCATGAAACTGATCAATGATCGGCTGTTCGCTCTTATTTATCGCACTAAACAACAGCAGCACGTTTAAGCTTGATCAGCTGTTGTTAGAATTCTTTTGATTTTAATTTCTAGTATCAGCTGATGTTTGCTGGAGCATGAAGATGAAATCAGGAGATGTCCTTACTGAATCATCAGAGCTGAACTGGTGATGGAGAAACAGGTTTACACTTTAGGTGACATGAATGAGTTGAAGGGAAGTTATGAGTTGTTTCTGAGAGACAAAGACCAAGCTCCTTTTTTGTGTAGCTGACAGCTGGTAACTGTGCAGGGGCAGCTAGGGCATTAACAGAGAAAGGTGGACACAAAGATATACTTTTCTTTCTTACTCTCATATAAAATATTTAGCTTTTATTAAATAGTTATCTGAATCTCACAACCAAAGTTTGTATAATAATACACAAGATTGGCTGTAGACCATTGTTCATAATTCAGAACACTGTGTAAAAATAACAAAAAACAAAAAGTGAATGCATGTGTGAAAAGTGGTCCATAATGTAATGCTTCAAAGCGTGTTCATGCAAACATTGTCGGGTCTGCCGTGGTACAATGGGACTTCTGCTCATGAACCTGTGTGCACAGCGTCTGCAAATCGGCGCTGTACGAAGTAACTTCATCTTTACACAAAACTGTAAGCTGTCATCTGTGAAGCGTGAGCGGTGTTTGTTTTTACCATAGTTCATGGTGGAGAATGGCTGCTCTTCTGAGTTTTGCTCTCTGTAGCCGTATGAATGGCAAACTACAGTGATTAGCAGCGGCATAGGCACACATAAAATTTCTTCTGAAATTTTCGCTTTCTAGTTATTATTATTATTCTCCAGTTTCCGCCTGAAATTTTGCAGCGAATCTCGCCTCGCAGTTTTGAGACAAGCTTCATATATGTTACCTCATTTTGTGCGGCCGGATCTGGAATGGTGTGCTATGACTTTTGGTGTTTATGAATTTTATAGTTTTTTAAATATTAATATTTTAGTGAAAATTTTCCCGCGCTCCTCTGCCAAACAGTTTTGACATTAGGGTTACATATGTTAGATCATTTTGTGCGGCTGGAGCTGGACTATTATGTTATGACTTTTGGTGTTTATAACTTTTATAGTTTTTTAAATATTAATATTTTAGTGCAAATTTAGGCCAATTCATCTTTTGGCGCCAAATAAACAGACTTCATTTGTGGTGTCTTGGCTCTCTCTAGTGGTATGCCGGGAGTGGTACAGCCTGTGTACCCTTATTTGGATTACCGTAATGATGACAATTTCAACGGTGCGCACAGCGTCGCTGCTTTCAGGAGCCCTTGGAATTTTTAAGGTTGCGCAAATCATTCAAAAGTTACGGTAATGCTTGGTGGAAAACTCAATATCCCACAATTCATAGCACGCCTCTACAGAGTGAACAATGGCGGCCACCACTTCGTTTTATATGTCTTTTATTCGTGTTTCTAGGTCACAAAATAAGCTTTTAAGATATTTTCAGGCGAGAATGTAGGTGTGTAAACTTCAAATATCTGCTTGTTTTATCAAGACATCCCATATTTAGCGACAGTGCTCTGACTATGTCGGTCCTGCCTGACAGCTAGCCGGCTACCTAGCTGGCTACCTAGCTAGCTGCCGCACTTGGCTGCAAATGGATAGCGAGGGGACTCTCTCTGTCGTTTCACCTCCCTGGTCTCTCGCAAATGCTCGCATAGAATCGGAGTTACAGCTGGATGTGGAAAAAATAACTGAGTTGTTTGGTGGTGGAGCTACAACAGAGGGCAGCTACCCACCGGTGTGTGACAGAAAGGACATGCCGCCAACGAGACATATGAGGCCGGGCAGGCGATTGCTAACGCGGTGGTCAATCATGGATCAGGGAAAGCGAAGGCAGGAGCGTGAGGTGAACTGAATTTCAGGTAAGAAGTTATGAACTGCACTCTATTTGGGTCAGATATAAACCGAGTTTAGGTGTAGTTTATTTAGCAGCAGTTCTCTTATGTGTTGCTGATAGCCGGCTAGCTAGCTAGCGCCGCTAGCATAGTTAGCTAGCACCGCTAGCGACCCTTCGTGAAAAAGCACCCAGGCTTGGCTTATATTGAGGCGGGTGAAACTCGTGTCAGCACCCGGTCGCTCGCCGACAGTATGTGTTTTAGCTGGACTTATTTTTCGTTTATATGGACCGATGATTTATTTATTTATTCATTTTAGTAACGGTATAAACAGTGAAAGGTGGTGGATTGGCCAGATGTAAACTTCAAATATCTGCTCGTGTTACCAAGACATCCCATATTAGCTCTGATGTTTTCGGTGCCTGCAAAGAGCTAGACAGGTAGCTAGCTAACCCGAGCTGGCTGTCTTTTTGACTCAGGGTCATAGCTGGACTTATTTTTCGTTTTTATGAGCCGATGAGGGTTTTTTTTAGTAACGGTACAAACAGTGAAAGGCGGTGGATTGTCCAGATGCTGGTCGATGTGGAAAAAATAACTGAGTTGTTTGGTAGTCGCTGACGCGGAGCTACAACCGAGGGCAGCTATCCACCGGTGTGTGTCAGAAAGAACATGCGGGGAACGAGGCGGCGAGGCGACCGCCGATCGACCGGTGGTAGATCATGGATCAGGGAAACCGAAGGCAGGAGAAGCAGGCGGCTGCCGGTCGGAGCATGAGGTGAACTGAATTTCAGGTAAGAAGTTATGACCTGCACTCTATTTGGGTCAGATATAAACCGAGTTTAGGTGTAGTTTATTTTCGTTGTGCTGACTTTTTACAATCAGTTATAATAACTCGTACTGCGTGGTAGCTGGCACGATGGAGTTTCTATACAGCTGTGTGCGCGCTAAGTTACTGATGTTGAACTTTATGACAGCCTCCCCTGTCATTCTCTCGCCTGTTCAAACTTCAGTCATGAAACTGATCAATGATCGGCTTTTCTCTCTTGTTTGTTTATCGCGCTAAACAACAACAGCACGTTTAAGCTTGATCAGCTGTTGTTAGAATTCTTTTGATTTTAATTTCTAGTATCAGCTGATGTTTGCTGGAGCATGAAGATGAAATCAGGAGATGTCCTTACTGAATCATCAGAGCTGAACTGGTGATGGAGAAACAGGTTTACCCTTAGGTGACATGAATGAGTTGAAGGGAAGTTATGAACTGTTTCTGACAGACAAATATACACCAAGCTCCTTTTTTTGTGTAGCTGACAGCTGGTAACTGTGCAGGGGCGGATCTAGCAAAGCTTTTGCCAGGGGGCCAGGTAGGGCATTAACAGAGAAAGGTGGACACAAAGATATACTTTTCTTTCTTACTCTCATATAAAATATTTAGCTTTTATTAAATAGTTATCTGAATCTTACAACCAAAGTTTGTATAATAATACACAAGATTGGCTGTAGACCATTGTTCATCATTCAGAACACTGTGTAAAAATAACAAAAAACAAAAAGTGAATGCAAAAGTGCATAAATATTTATTTTACGTGTTTGATGTGTGTGGCGGGGCATGGTCTGCAGTGCCGCTGCAGGGGAGGTGGACCCACCTGAGCGGCACCTGCAATCACGCCTCTCGGGCGTAGTCTGTGCTCTCTCGGCTGTTTTTGAGTGTGTGTCGGGCTGTGAGTTGAAAAGCTACAGCTGTTTGGGTACATCAACCATGTGTGAAAAGTGGTCCATAACGTAATGCTTCAAAGCGTGTTCATGCAAACATTGTCGGATCTGCCGTGGTACAATGGGACTTCTGCTCATGAACCTGTGTGCACAGCGTCTGCAAATCGGCGCTGTACGAAGTAACTTCATCTTTACACAAAACTGTAAGCTGTTATCTGTGAAGCGTGAGCGGTGTTTGTTTTTACCATAGTTCATGGTGGAGAATGGCTGCTCTTCTGAGTTTTGCTCTCTGTAGCTGTATGAATGGCAAACTACACTGAATAGCAGCGGCATAGGCACACATAAAATTTCTTCTGAAATTTTCGCTTTCTAGTTATTATTATTATTATTCTCCAGTTTCCGCCTGAAATTTTGCAGCGAATCTCGCCCCGCAGTTTTGAGACAAGCTTCATATATGTTACCTCATTTTGTGCGGCCGGATCTGGAATGGTGTGCTATGACTTTTGGTCTTTGTGAATTTTATAGTTTTTTAAATATTAATATTTTAGTGAAAATTTTCCCGCGCTCCTCTGCCGAACAGCTTTGACATTAGGGTTACATATGTTAGATCATTTTGTGCGGCTGGAGCTGGACTATTATGTCATGACTTTTGGTGTTCATGACTTTTATAGTTTTTTAAATATTAATATTTTAGTGCAAATTTAGGCCAATTCATCTTTTGGCGCCAAATAAACAGACTTCATTTGTGGTGTGTTGGCTCTCTCTAGTGGTATGCCGGGAGTGGTACAGCCTGTGTACCCTTATTTGGATTACCGTAATGATGACAATTTCAACGGTGCGCACAGCGTCGCTGCTTTCAGGAGCCATTGGAATTTTTAAGGTTGCGCAAATCATTCAAAAGTTACGGTAATGCTTGGTGGAAAACTCAATATCCCACAATTCATAGCACGCCTCTACAGAGTGAACAATGGCGGCCACCACTTCGTTTTATATGTCTTTTATTCGTGTTTCTAGGTCACAAAATAAGCTTTTAAGATATTTTCAGGCGAGAATGTAGGTGTGTAAACTTCAAATATCTGCTTGTTTTATCAAGACATCCCATATTTAGCGACAGTGCTCTGACTACGTCGGTCCTGCCTGACAGCTAGCCGGCTACCTAGCTAGCTGCCGCACTTGGCTGCAAATGGATAGCGAGGGGACTCTCTCTCTCTCCTTTCACCTCCCCGGTCTCTCGCAAATGCTCGCATAGAATCGGAGTTACAGCTGGATGTGGAAAAAATAACTGAGTTGTTTGGTGGTGGAGCTACAACAGAGGGCAGCTACCCACCGGTGTGTGACAGAAAGGACATGCCGCCAACGAGACATATGAGGCCGGGCAGGCGATTGCTAACGCGGTGGTCAATCATGGATCAGGGAAAGCGAAGGCAGGAGCGTGAGGTGAACTGAATTTCAGGTAAGAAGTTATGAACTGCACTCTATTTGGGTCAGATATAAACAGAGTTTAGGTGTAGTTTATTTAGCAGCAGTTCTCTTATGTGTTGCTGATAGCCGGCTAGCTAGCTAGCGCCGCTAGCATAGTTAGCTCGCGCCGCTAGCAACCCTTCGTGAAAAAGCACCCAGTCTTGGCTTATATTGAAGCGGGTGAAACTCGTGTCAGCACCCGGTCGCTCTCTATTTGGGTCAGATATAAACCGAGTTTAGGTGTAGTTTATTTAGCAGCAGTTCTCTTATGTGTTGCTGATGGCCGGCTAGCTAGCTAGCGCCGCTAGCATAGTTAGCTCGCGCCGCTAGCAACCCTTCGTGAAAAAGCACCCAGGCTTGGCTTATATTGAGGCGGGTGAAACTCGTGTCAGCACCCGGTCGCTCTCTATTTGGGTCAGATATAAACCGAGTTTAGGTGTAATTTATTTTCGTTGACCTTTTACAATCGTAATGCCACGGGTGTTTATATACAGCTGTGTGCGCACTAAGTTACTGACGTTGGACTTTATTTTATCCATTAGGGTTAGTTCATAGAGTTGCCGTGCCGTACAAACGGAATCGTCCCACATTCAGAGAAAACATTATGATTTATTCTGTCGTTACGAAGCCTCCCCTGTCATTCTCTCGCGTGTTGAAACGTCAATCATGAAACTGATCAATGATCGGCTGTTCGCTCTTATTTATCGCGCTAAACAACAGCAGCACGTTTAAGCTTGATCAGCTGTTGTTAGAATTCTTTTGATTTTAATTTCTAGTATCAGCTGATGTTTGCTGGAGCATGAAGATGAAATCAGGAGATGTCCTTACTGAATCATCAGAGCTGAACTGGTGATGGAGAAACAGGTTTACACTTTAGGTGACATGAATGAGTTGAAGGGAAGTTATGAGTTGTTTCTGAGAGACAAAGACCAAGCTCCTTTTTTGTGTAGCTGACAGCTGGTAACTGCGCAGGGGCGGATCTAGCAAAGCTTTTGGGGGGGGAGCTAGGGCATTAACAGAGAAAGGTGGACACAAAGATATACTTTTCTTTCTTACTCTCATATAAAATATTTAGCTTTTATTAAATAGTTATCTGAATCTCACAACCAAAGTTTGTATAATAATACACAGGATTGGCTGTAGACCATTGTTCATAATTCAGAACACTGTGTAAAAATAACAAAAAACAAAAAGTGAATGCATGTGTGAAAAGTGGTCTATAATGTAATGCTTCAAAGTGTGTTCATGCAAACATTGTCGGGTCTGCCGTGGTACAATGGGACTTCTGCTCATGAACCTGTGTGCACAGCGTCTGCAAATCGGCGCTGTACAAAGTAACTTCATCTTTACACAAAACTGTAAGCTGTCATCTGTGAAGCGTGAGCGGTGTTTGTTTTTACCATAGTTCATGGTGGAGAATGGCTGCTCTTCTGAGTTTTGCTCTCTGTAGCCGTATGAATGGCAAACTACAGTGATTAGCAGCGGCATAGGCACACATAAATTTCTTCTGAAATTTTCGCTTTCTAGTTATTATTATTATTTTCCTTTTTCCGCCTGAAATTTTGCAGTGTATCTCGACCCGCAGTTTTTGGACAAGCTTCATATATGTTACCTCATTTTGTGCGGCTGGATCTGGAATGGTGTGCTATGACTTTTGGTGTTTATGAATATTATAGTTTTTTAAATATTAATATTTTAGTGAAAATTTTCCCGCGCTCCTCTGCCAAACAGTTTTGACAATAGGGGTACATATGTTACATCATTTTGTGCGGCTGGCGCTGGGCTAGTATGGTGTGACTTTTGGTGTTTATAACTTTTATAATTTTTGAAATATTTAGATTTTAGTGCAAATTTAGGCCAATTTCTAGGCTCCTGAGAAAGATTCTGCTTTTGGCACCATAGAAACAGACTTCATTTGTGGTGTCTTGGCTCTCTCTAGTGGTATACCGGGAGTAGTACAGCCGAAAAGATTTTATCCTTGTGTTGAAAACTCCATATCCCACAATTCATAGCACGCCTCTACAGAGTGAACAATGGCGGCCACCACTTCGTTTTATATGTCTTTTATTCGTGTTTCTAGGTCACAAAATAAACTTTTAAGATATTTTCAGGCGAGAATGTAGGTGTGTAAACTTCAAATATCTGCTTGTTTTATCAAGACATCCCATATTTAGCGACAGTGCTCTGACGACGTCGGTCCTGCCTGACAGCTAGCCGGCTACCTAGCTAGCTGCCGCACTTGGCTGCAAATGGATAGCGAGGGGACTCTCTCTGTCGTTTCACCTCCCCGGTCTCTCGCAAATGCTCGCACAGAATCGGAGTTACAGCTGGATGTGGAAAAAATAACTGAGTTGTTTGGTGGTGCTATAACGCGGAGCTACAACAGTGGGCAGCTATCCACCGGTGTATGACAGAAAGGACATGCCGCGACCGCCGATCGACCGGTGTTTGCTAACGCGGAGGTCAATCGTGGATCAGGGAAAGCGAAGGCAGGAGCGTGAGGTGAACTGAATTTCAGGTAAGAAGTTATGACCTGCACTCTATTTGGGTCAGATATAAACCGAGTTTAGGTGTAGTTTATTTAGCAGCAGTTCTCTTATGTGTTGCTGATAGCCGGCTAGCTAGCTAGCGCCGCTAGCATAGTTAGCTAGCACCGCTAGCGACCCTTCGTGAAAAAGCACCCAGGCTTGGCTTATATTGAGGCGGGTGAAACTCGTGTCAGCACCCGGTCGCTCGCCGACAGTATGTGTTTTAGCTGGACTTATTTTTCGTTTATATGGACCGATGATTTATTTATTTATTCATTTTAGTAACGGTATAAACAGTGAAAGGTGGTGGATTGGCCAGATGTAAACTTCAAATATCTGCTCGTGTTACCAAGACATCCCATATTAGCTCTGATGTTTTCGGTGCCTGCAAAGAGCTAGACAGGTAGCTAGCTAACCCGAGCTGGCTGTCTTTTTGACTCAGGGTCATAGCTGGACTTATTTTTCGTTTTTATGAGCCGATGAGGGTTTTTTTTTTAGTAACGGTACAAACAGTGAAAGGCGGTGGATTGTCCAGATGCTGGTCGATGTGGAAAAAATAACTGAGTTGTTTGGTAGTCGCTGACGCGGAGCTACAACCGAGGGCAGCTATCCACCGGTGTGTGTCAGAAAGAACATGCGGGGAACGAGGCGGCGAGGCGACCGCCGATCGACCGGTGGTAGATCGTGGATCAGGGAAACCGAAGGCAGGAGAAGCAGGCGGCTGCCGGTCGGAGCGTGAGGTGAACTGAATTTCAGGTAAGAAGTTATGACCTGCACTCTATTTGGGTCAGATATAAACCGAGTTTATTTTCGTTGTGCTGACTTTTTACAATCAGTTATAATAACTCGTACTGCGTGGTAGCTAGCACGATGGAGTTTCTATACAGCTGTGTGCGCGCTAAGTTACTGATGTTGAACTTTATGACAGCCTCCCTGTCATTCTCTCGCCTGTTCAAACTTCAGTCATGAAACTGATCAATGATCGGCTTTTCTCTCTTGTTTGTTTATCGCGCTAAACAACAGCAGCACGTTTAAGCTTGATCAGCTGTTGTTAGAATTCATTTGATTTTAATTTCTAGTATCAGCTGATGTTTGCTGGAGCCACAGCTGTAGAAGCGGCTGGTCGAAACCAGGAGATGACCTTACTGAATCATCAGAGCTGAACTGGTGATGGAGAAACAGGTTTACCTTTTTTTTAGGTGACATGAATGAGTTGAAGGGAAGTTATGAACTGTTTCTGAGAGAAATAAACACCAAGCTCCTTTTTTTATTTAGCTGACAGCTGGTAACTGTGCAGGGGCGGATCTAGCAAAGCTTTTGCCAGGGGGCCAGGTAGGGCATTAACAGAGAAAGGTGGACACAAAGATATACTTTCTTTCTTACTCTCATACAGGGAGTGCAGAATTATTAGGCAAGTTGTATTTTGAGGAATAATTTTATTATTGAACAACAACCATGTTCTCAATGAACCCAAAAACACATTAATATCAAAGCTGAATGTTTTCGGAAGTAGTTTTTAGTTTGTGTTTAGTTTTAGCTATTTTAGGGGGATATCTGTGTGTGCAGGTGACTATTACTGTGCATAATTATTAGGCAACTTAACAAAAACAAATATATACCCATTTCAATTATTTATTTTTACCAGTGAAACCAATATAACATCTCCACATTCACAAATATACATTTCTGACATTCAAAAACAAAACAAAAACAAATCAGCGACCAATATAGCCACCTTTCTTTGCAAGGACGCTCAAAAGCCTGCCATCCATGGATTCTGTCAGTGTTTTGATCTGTTCACCATCAACATTGCATGCAGCAGCAACCACAGCCTCCCAGACACTGTTCAGAGAGGTGTACTGTTTTCCCTCCTTGTAAATCTCACATTTGATGATGGACCACAGGTTCTCAATGGGGTTCAGATCAGGTGAACAAGGAGGCCATGTCATTAGTTTTTCCTTCTTTTATACCCTTTCTTGTCAGCCACGCTGTGGAGTACTTGGACGCGTGTGATGGAGCATTGTCCTGCATGAAAATCATGTTTTTCTTGAAGGATGCAGACTTCTTCCTGTACCACTGCTTGAAGAAGGTGTCTTCCAGAAACTGGCAGTAGGACTGGGAGTTGAGCTTGACTCCATCCTCAACCCGAAAAGGCCCCACAAGCTCATCTTTGATGATACCAGCCCAAACCAGTACTCCACCTCCACCTTGCTGGCGTCTGAGTCGGACTGGAGCTCTCTGCCCTTTACCAATCCAGCCACGGGCCCATCCATCTGGCCCATCAAGACTCACTCTCATTTCATCAGTCCATAAAACCTTAGAAAAATCAGTCTTGAGATATTTCTTGGCCCAGTCTTGACGTTTCAGCTTGTGTGTCTTGTTCAGTGGTGGTCGTCTTTCAGCCTTTCTTACCTTGGCCGTGTCTCTGAGTATTGCACACCTTGTGCTTTTGGGCACTCCAGTGATGTTGCAGCTCTGAAATATGGCCAAACTGGTGGCAAGTGGCATCTTGGCAGCTGCACGCTTGACTTTTCTCAGTTCATGGGCAGTTATTTTGCGCCTTAGTTTTTCCACACGCTTCTTGCGACCCTGTTGACTATTTTGAATGAAACGCTTGATTGTTCGATGATCACGCTTCAGAAGCTTTGCAGTTTTAAGACTGCTGCATCCCTCTGCAAGATATCTCACTATTTTTGACTTTTCTGAGCCTGTCAAGTCCTTCTTTTGACCCATTTTGCCAAAGGAAAGGAAGTTGCCTAATAATTATGCACACCTGATATAGGGTGTTGATGTCATTAGACCACACCCTTCTCATTACAGAGATGCACATCACCTAATATGCTTAATTGGTAGTAGGCTTTCGAGCCTATACAGCTTGGAGTAAGACAACATGCATGAAGAGGATGATGTGGACAAAATACTGATTTGCCTAATAATTCTGCACTCCCTGTAAACACCAAGCTCCTTTTTTTGTGTAGCTGACAGCTGGTAACTGTGCAGGGGCGGATCTAGCAAAGCTTTTGCCAGGGGGCCAGGTAGGGCATTAACAGAGAAAGGTGGACATAAAGATATACTTTTCTTTCTTACTCTCATATAAAATATTTAGCTTTTATTAAATAGTTATCTGAATCTCACAACCAAAGTTTGTATAATAATACACAAGATTGGCTGTAGACCATTGTTCATAATTCAGAACACTGTGTAGAAATAACAAAAACAAAAGTGAATGCATGTGTGAAAAGTGGTCTATAATGTAATGCTTCAAAGCGTGTTCATGCAAACATTGTCGGGTCTGCCGTGGTACAATGGGACTTCTCATGAACCTGTGTGCACAGCGTCTGCAAATCGGCGCTGTACGAAGTAACTTCATCTTTACACAAAACTGTAAGCTGTCATCTGTGAAGCGTGAGCGGTGTTTGTTTTTACCATAGTTCATGGTGGAGAATGGCTGCTCTTCTGAGTTTTTCTGTCTGTAGCCGTATGAATGGCAACTACAGTGATTAGCAGCGGCATAGGCACACATAAAATTTCTTCTGAAATTTTCGCTTTCTAGTTGTGTGGATGCCCTAAAAGGGCTTCCACACTATTGAGATCCTGTTGCTCTTTCTTCTTTATTATTGTGTGGATGCTGGAGGCATCCACACTATTGAGTTCCTGTTTCTCTTTATTCTTTATACTTATTATTATTATTATTGTGTGGATGCTGGAGGCATCCACACTATTGAGTTCCTGTTTCTCTTTATTCTTTATACTTTATTATTTATTGTGTGGATGCTTTAAGGCATCCACACTATTGTTTTCCTGTTTCTCTTTATTCTTTATTATTGTGTGGATGCTTTAGGCATCCACACTATTGTTTTCCTGTTTCTCTTTATTCTTATTATTATTATTGTGTGGATGCTTTATGCATCCACACTATTGAGTTCCTGTTTCTCTTTATTCTTTATACTTTATTATTCTAGTTGCCACTTTTGTACGTTTTTTGGCACTTAACTACTTTAACAATTTTCAGCCGATTTTCACCGTTCAAATTTTAAACTATTCTGCTATTTCTGCTAATGATGGCTATGACTTTTGGTATTTTATGCTATTATACTTTTTAAAATATTAAGCTTTTTTCCTTTAATTTGTCCCATTGAAATGAATGGGAAACTTCCACAATTCTGCTAAAACTTGCTTGTTTTTGAAACTTAACTACATTCTCATACTTTCGCCTAGAACAACCATTCAAACTTTAAAATGTTCACAAATTATTGGGCTATTCATTAATGATTCAGCTTTTTCATATCTGTTACCGTGTTCATCTTATCCCTCTTTAAGTTTTGAGTTTCATTTTTGTGATTTTTCAGAAAATACATGCGTTGTTATGGTTGCTATGCACTTGGCTTCCAGTGTGCCACTGTAGGTTTCGCAGTCTTCTCTTCATGTCCGAACAACTTCTTGCTACTTGCTCAATTTTCACTCAACTTCCACAAATTATACATCAAAACGTAGGTATTTTTGCTGGCTTTCAGAAAATGTCACCATCATTGTTGTGAGATTCATAGAATTTTGGCAAATCTCCTCAGACCAACACAAAGTCGGAAAACTCTCCATAGAAAGTCAATGGAGAGTTTGTTCAAAATCATCGCTTGATTTCTGTAATGACAGGCATATTCGAATCGTCATATCTCCTTAATGAAGCGAAGTTAAAACATGAGGCTTGTCCCGTATATCTTCAGACACTCCTGACGCTCACAATTCAAGAATTTTTTTCTCACCTATTACCGTTCTGAAATGAGTTAGACTTGTTTGAGGGTAGGAAATTCGTCCTTCGCTTAGATTTCTTCAGATTTCAAACTCTGGAAATGAACCACTTTTTTCTCTCATCATATCTTTTTTTTGGATTTCCACAGAGACCTGAAAATTTCCATGACTGTTCACCAAAGCCTGCTGTCTCTTACGGTGAAAGAATGATATCGATACTCCAAATAGATTTAGAGTTAGAAAGCGTTGTTTGAGGGCAAGTCAAGGCAGTTTTCGCTTGCCTCTACTCAGTTATGGTGCATTACAAGTCAAATATCTTTAATAATTCATATTTTAATGATAAATTGTCAACACTTGAAGATTCCCCCATCTCTTCTGAACAAACGGTGTAAGAATGACTGTTCTAGCCCCTACGGTTAGGAAATTATGGTCATTTGTTTGAGAGGAATCCTCACTATGAGAAATACACTGCAGAAATCCTGTCTGTCTCTGTGCTGAGTGTGTGTACAAAGGGCTGCACCTGTTTTGGCGGGAAAAAGTACACAGCCTCTCTGATTGGTGGATTCAAATTTAGCAGCTCCCAGGCTGCTTGACTGACCTAGAAAGTTTCTTCTCTGTCCCTCTGTGTGTGTGTGTGTGTGTGTTTGTGTGTGTGTGTGTGTGTGTGTGTTTGTGTGTGTGTGTGACAGAGAGAGAGAGAAAGGGAGGGCGAGAGAGAGTTTTTATGGGAGCATCTTATTATATGATTTAAATTCAATATATTTAGACTGGTTGACTGAATTTGATCCTGTGTGTGTCTCTCTGTGCATGTGTGTTTCCATATGTGTCCATATTTGTGATTGTGTCACTGTTATACTTTTTTTTGCTGATTTTTTTCATTTAACAATTACATTTGAGGGACCCTTAGCATGTTCAGGATTCTTTCAGCTGTCCATTTTGCTTTTCCAATTTTTCTATTTAAGTTATTACTATTGTGTTGAGTCATAGCATTTCTGCTGCTTTTCAGTATTTGTGCTAAATACAGCATTTGTGCAAAATCATACTATGTCTGCTATTTTATGAGATTTGTGCTAAATACAGCATTTCTGCTAAATCATACTCTTTCTGCTATTTCATAAAATTTGTGCTAAATATAGTGTTTCTGCTATTTCTGCCAAATTTAGTATTTTTGATTAATTAGGGTTTTTCTACCAAATCATAGTACAGTTTTACTGCTTTTTATAGGATTTTTAGAGGATATTTATATTGCTTAATATAGTATTTCTGCTTTTTATAGGATTTGTGCTTAATATAGTTTTTCTAAAAAATGTAGTATTTATGCTTAATCATACTATTTCTATATATTTCTGCCAGGTCCCCAGGCAGCTAATCCTCTGTGAGGACTGATACATACAAATACATATCAGGGCCTGCACGGCTTCCCAGCCAGCCAATCATATCTGGGGTCTGCCCTTTCTTCTCTCGTCATATCTCAGTGACAGATGTACAAAGAGCAATGCAAATCACAGTCAAAGTACACCAAAGTACGCTGATTCACCCAGTACAAGAATTATGCTTCTAGTCCACCTAGTTTTTGAGTTACACACGTTTTGTAACTGCAAAAAACGGCATTTTTCGCCTCTCACCGCAATCTGATTCTGACTGCTCATCACCCTGTTTTCCAGGCGTTTGCTCTCTTTCCAGTGGCGCAGTTGGTAATGACACAGATCTGCAACCCAAAGGTCGTGGGTTCAATTACACCTTGGGCAACATGTGTTTTTTCCCTACAAATTAATACACTATCACAGACCACTAATTCATATTCATCATTTATTACAATTCTGCAACCTTTTATGATTTTAGCAGCTTTTGTAATATGGACCTCAGATTCTTGTTAACACTCCATGGCACAAATACTGTTCCCTTTAGGCTCTGTGTGTGTGTGTGTGTGTGTGTGTGTGTGTGTGTGTGTGTGTGTGTGTGTGAGAGAGAGAGAGAGAGAGCGAGAGAGAGCCTTTTGATGGGAGCATCTTATTATATCATTTAAATTCAATATATTTAGACTGGTTGACTGAATTTGGTCCTGTGTGTGTCTCTCTGTGCATGTGTGTTTCAATATGTGCCCATATTTGTGATTGTGTGACTGTTATATTTTTTTTGCTGATTTTTTTTTTTTCAATTAACAATTAGATTTGAGGGACCCTTAGCATGTTCAGGATTTTTCCAGCTGTCCATTTTGCTTTTCCAATTTTTCTATAAGTTATTACTGTTGTGCTAAGTCATAGCATTTCTGCTGCTTTTCAGTATTTGTGCTAAATACAGCATTTCTGCTAAATCATACTATTTCTGCTATTTCATAAGATTTGTACTAAATATAGTGTTTCTGCCAAATATAGTATTTCTGCCATTTTATAGTATTTGTGCTAAAACATAGTATTTCTACTAAATGTAGTATTTATGCTTAATCATACTATTTGTATATATTTCTGCCAGGTCCCCAGGCAGCTAATCCTCTGTGAGGACTGATACATATAAATTTACATATCAGGGCCTGCACGGCTTCCCAGCCAGCCAATCATATCTGAGGTCTGCCCTTTCTTCTCTCGTTATATCTCAGCGACAGATGTACAAAGAGCAATGCAAATCACAGTCAAAATACACGAAAGTCCGCTGATTCACCCAGTACACGAATTATGCTTCTAGTCCACCTAGTTTTTGAGTTACACGACATTTTGTAACTCCAAAAAACGGCGCTCTTTGCCTGTCACCGTGATCTAATTCTGACTGCTCATCACCCTGTTTTCCAGGCGCTCGCTCTCTTTCCCAGTGGCACAGTTTGTAATGACTCAGGTCTGCAACCCAAAGGTCGTGGGTTCAATTCCACCTTGGTCAACATGTTTTTTTCCCTACAAATTAATACACTGTCACAGACCACTAATTCATATTGATCATTTACTACAATTCTGCAAACTTTATGATTTTAGCAGCTTTTCTAATATTGACCTCAGATTCTTGTTAACACTCCATGGCACAAATACTGTTCCCTTTAGGCTCTGTGTATGTGTGTGTGTATCAATATTTCTCCCATTTTAAAGTATTACTCCTCTATAATTGTATTTCTGTTAAATCAAAGTACTTTTACTACATCTTAGTACTTCTGCTCAATCATAGTATTTTGCCAAATCATGGTTTTTGTGCCAAATCATAATATTTGTGTTATGTTATAGTATTACTACTAAGTGGAGGAATTTCTGTCATGTTACAGTATATGTGCTGATTACAGTATTTCTGTATAATAGAATTTTGGCAAATCTCCTCAGACCAACACAAAGTCTGGAAACTCTGCATAGAAAGTCAATGGAGAGCTTGTTCACAATCACCGCTTGATTTCTTTAATGAGAGGCATTTTCAAATCGTCATATCTCCTTAACGCAGCAAAGTTAAGACATGAGGCTTGTGCCAATATATCTTCAGACACTCCTGACGCTCACAATTCAAGAATTTCTTTCTCACCTATTACCATTTGGCCATGAATTGGGTTTGTTTGAGGGTAGGAAATTCGTCCCTCGCTCAGATTTCTTCAGCTTTCAAACTCTGGAAATGAACCACTTTTTTCTCTCGTCATATCTTTTTGATGGATTTCCACAGAGACCTGAAAATTTCCATGACTGTTCACCAAAGCCTGCTGTCTCTTACGGTGAAAGAATGATATCGATACTCCAAATAGATTTGAGTTACAAAGCATTATTTGAGGGCAAGTCAAGACAGTTTTCGCTTTGCCTCTACTCAGTTATGGTGCATTAGAAGTCAAATATCTTCAATAATTCATATTTTCAAGATAAATTGTCAACACTTGAAGATTCCCCCATCTCTTCTGAACAAAACGGTGTAAGAATGACTGTTCTAGCCCCTACGGTTAGGAAATTATAGCCATTTGTTTGAGGGGAATCCTCACTATGAAAAATAGACAGCACAAATCCTGTCTCTGTGCTGCATGTGTGTAAAAACAGGTGCACCTGTTTTGGCGGGAAAAAGTACACAGCCTCTCTGATTGGTGGATTCAAATTCAGCAGCTCCCAGGCTGTTTGGCTGCTGCTGCTGCTAGTTTGTGTGTGTGTGTGTGGTGTGTGTGTGGTGTGTGTGTGACAGAGAGAGAGAGAAAGAGAGGGTGAGAGAGAGTTTTTATGGGAGCATCTTATTGTATGATTTAAATTCAATATATTTAGACTGGTTGACTGAATTTGATCCTGTGTGTGTCTCTCTGTGCTTGTGTGTTTCCATATGTGTCCATATTTGTGATTGTGTGACTGTTATACTTTTTTTTTCCGATTTCTTTTTCATTTAACAATTACATTTGAGGGACCCTTAGCATGTTCAGCATTTTTTCAGGTGTTCATTTTGCTTTTCCAATTTTTCTATTTAAGTTATTACTATTGTGCTAAGTCATAGCATTTCTGCTGCTTTTCAGTATTTGTGCTAAATACAGCATTTCTCCTAAATAATACTATTTCTGCTATTTCATAAGATTTGTGCTAAATATAGTGTTTCTGCTAAAAAAAAAATAGTATTTCTGCCAAATATAGTATTTTTGATTAATTATAGTTTTTCTACCAAATCATAGTATAGTTTTACTGCTTTTTATATGGCTTCTAAGCCAACCAATCATATCTGAGGGCTTACACATTCAAATTTGCACATTTTTACCTTCATGGCTTCCCAGCCAGCCAATCATATCTGAGGGCTGGCACATTCAAATTTGCATATTGGGGCATTCATGGCTTCTAAGACAACCAATCATATCTGAGGGTTGGCACATTCAAATTTGCATATTGTTGCCTTCATGGCTTCCCAGCCAGCCAATCATATCTGAGGGCTGGCACATTCAATTTGCATATTGGGGCCTTCGTGGCTTCTAAGCCAACCAATCATCTATGTCATATATCTAAATATTCATATTTTATTTTAAATGGTCAACATTTCAAGATTCCCCATGTCTTCTGAACAAACGGTCTAAGAATGACCGTTTTAGCCCTACGGTTAGGAATTATGCTGTTTGTTTGAGGGAATCCTGACTATGAGAAATAGACTGCAAAAATCCTGTCTCTGTGCTGCGTGTGTGTAAAAACAGGTGCACCTGTTTTGGCGGGAAAAAGCACACAGCCTCTCTGATTGGTGGATTCAAATTGAGAAGCTCACAGCTGTTTGACTGACCTAGAAACATGCTGTTAACAGCCCCTATTCACTTGCTGCTGCTGCTGCTGTGTGTGTGTGTGTGTGGTGTGTGTGTGTGTGTGTGTGTGTGTGTGTGTGAGTGAGAGAGAGAGACACACACCACACACACACACACAAATACCCTTTTTAGGCAGCATCTCATTGTTGGATAAAAATATAATATATTCAGACTGGTTGACTGGCATAGACCCATTCTGTGTGTCTCTCTCTGTACATTTTTGTATCCATATTTGATTTTGTGTGTATCTGTTGATTTGTATATCCATATTTGATTTTGCATGTATCTGTGGCTGTTCTTATTTGTTTTTTTTCTAAATGTATTTTTATTTTATTTTTTCAGAGGTAAACAAAAATGAGTTTTGAGCAAACTTAACCATGTTCCTTTTTATTCAGCTTGTCATTT
>NW_020327333.1:0-57725 GCF_001858045.2 Oreochromis niloticus | reverse complement strand
GTGAGAAATACACTGAAGAAGACTCATACTCTCTCTGTGTCTGTGTGTGTAAGGGCTGATTACAGCAGGTGCAGCCAATTTAACTGACCAAGACTCTTAACAGCCACTGTTCCTTTAGGCTCTGTGTATGTGTGTGTGTATCAATATTTCTCCATGTTAAAGTATATTCCTCCATAATAGTATCTGCTAAATCAAAGTACTTCTACTACATCTTAGTACTTCTGCTCAATCATAGTAATTCTGGGTAATCATAGTATTTTTGCCAAATCATGGTATTTGTGCCAAATCATGGTTTTTGTGTCAAATCATGACATTCTCATATGTTATAGTATTACTAGTAGGTGGAGGTATTTCTGTTATGTTATAGTATATGTGCTGAATATAGTACATCTGCCAAATCATAGTATTTATCCCAAATCATAGTATTTGTGCAAAATTACAGTATTTCTGCTAAAAAGCAGAAATAGTACCTTTTAGCAGAAATTTCTGTCAAAAGATATTATTTATGTTTAAACATAGTATTCTGCTACATCATAGTATTTGTGCCAAATCATAGTATTTGTACTAAGTCATAGTACTTGTGCCAAATCATAGTATTGTACCCAACCATAGTATTTCTGCCATATCATTGTATTTGTGCCAAATCATGGTATTTTTTTGCCAAATCATGTTATTTGTGCCCAATTAAAATTTCTGTTATGTTATAGTATTACTACTAAGTCGTAGAATTCTGTTATGTTATAGTATATCTGCTGATTATAGTATATGTGCCAAATCATAGTATTTATAGCAAATCATAGTATTTGTGCCCAAACATAGTATTCTTGCCAAATTGTAGTATTTGTGCAAAAAAATACTATGTCTGCTAAATCACAGTATACTGTTATGTTATAGTATTACTACTAAGGCATAGTATTTCTACCAAATCATAGTATCCAAATCATAGTATTACTGCAATTCCATAGTATTTGAGCGAAATCGTAGTATTTGTGCAAAAACATACTATGTCTGCAAAATCACATCATATCTGCTATGTTATAGTATTACTACTAAGGCATAGTATTTCTACCAAATCATAGTATTCCTTCAAAATCATAGTATCACTGCAATTTCATAGTATTTGAGTGAAACTGTAGTATTTGTACTAAATCATGGTACTTGTGCCAAATCATAGTATTTTTGCAGAATCATATTATTTGAACCAAAACATTGTATTTGTACGGAGTCATAGTATTTCTTCTAAATCATAGTATTTCACCCAAATCTCAGTAGTTGTGCTAAAACCCAGTATTATTGCCAATCATAGTATTTGTACTGAAACATAGTATTTGTGCCAATAAGAGTATTTGTACTAAATCATAGTACTTGTGCCAAATCATAGTATTTCTGCCATATTGTGCTAGTTGTGCAAAAACATAGACTGTCTGCAAAATCATAGTATATCTGTTATGTTATAGTATTACTACTAAGTCACAGTATTTCTGCCAATTCGTAGTATTTGTACTAAATCATACTACTCGTGCCAAATCATAGTATTCAAATCAAAATATAGTATTGTACCAAAGCATTGTGTTTGTACGAAGTACAGTATTTCTGCCAAATCATAGAATTACTGCAATTTCATAGTATTTTGAGGAATCCCTTTTGTTATAGTATTACTTCTAAGTCATAGTATTTCTGCTTTGTCATAGTATTTGTACTGAAACATAGTATTTCTGCCAAATCATAGTATTACTGCTATTTCATAGTATTTGAGTGAAATTACAGTGTTTCTGCAAAAACATTGGTTGGTATTGGTTTTAGTTACCTTTAGCGTATGTGCTAGTTAGCAATAGCTATGGCAGCCCAGTTATTTTATTGTTTTGGGCTTGTTCCTGCTTTGTTTTTTCCCCCTGCAAATTTATATGAATTTGTACACTGTAATATCACTGTATTACGTAATGGCTAAGTAGGAGGCTGACTGTTACTAAGTGCATCAGTGTACATAGGTCATCTCTTGTGTTGGAGTGCCCTCTTGTGGCGCCTTTTGTGTAGTGCCTTAGTAAACGTGAACACTGCAAAGAAGTGGTATCAGACTGGTTTGTAGTGGAGGAATTTGTTGCCAGTTACTTTCATCTTTAATCCGTATTCATGTTGTAATGTAGTAGTACCACAATATGGCAGAAACACTATGTTCTGGCACAAATACTTTGATTTGGTATACTTTAGCTTCTTCACCCCTTTTCAGCAAAATTTTCATTTTTTTCACCCCTTTTCAGCACAAATTCCAGCTTTTTTGGCTGTTTTCAGAAAAAAAAACTCTTTTCAGCAGAAACTCTGCTGATTCATCTCTTTTCAGCGCAAGTTTCTGCTTCTTTGCCTCTTTTCTGCAGAAATTCTGCTGATTCACCTCTTTTCTGCAAAGCTTTCAGCCTTTTGACCTCTTATCAGCACAATTCTCAGCAGCTTCTGCTCATTTCAGCAGAATTGTCCGTCTCTCCACCTTTCTTTGTAAGAATGACTTTGGCTCAGGGAAATGAATAGCCACCTTGAGACCAGGAGGGCCAGGTTGAAATCCTGCTCAGTGGAGCATTTTTTTTTTCACCACCATACAACTTTTCATCGTTTTTAGCTTTTCATAGTATCATAGTATTTCCACAAAATATTTGTATTTCTGCTACGTTATATTATTACTGCTCATAGTATTTCTGCCAAATTTTGGTATTTGCTCCAAAGCACAGTATTTCTGCCAAATCACAATATAACTGCAAAATAAAGGTTTTTGAGACAAATCATAGCGTTTGTGCTAAATCCTAGTAATTCTGCTCATAGAATTTCTACTATGCTGAGGTGCTTTCTGCTAGATTATAGCTTTTCTGCTAAATCAAAGTATTTCAAGTAAATCATACCAAGTCCCAGTGTTTCTGCCAAATCATAAATCATAAATAATGTGGCGTGTTGGGGGAACAGCTAGTCCTCTCCCATCATGCCTTGGGACATGTGCTGCTGTTTAGATGTTCTTGTTTCATTGTTTATGGTGACGTTACTTTTAACTGTTGTCTTGAATGTTGTGTTTATACTATGGTACAAAGTCACTGACAGTTATTGTTTTATAGGAAGGAAGAATGCAGTACCATAAGTGAGTTCTGTTATGCTGTTATTGACCCTTGAAGCACATTGTAGAACAAGCAAGTGTTTAATAAAAAGCTTCTCCTACCAGCTTGGGGTGGAATTACAAGCTCAAGCTTTCCCTGTGTGCTTATTTGCAAGACTTGTATGTGCCATAATAATTTTAATAAAGCAAAGTTAAGATGAGAAGCTTGTTCCAATTCATCTTCAGACAGTGCTGCCAGTCACGGTTGGAGCAGTTTTTACTGTCATCTTACTGTTGAGCCATAAATTACGTTTGTTTTCCAACTCTTAAAATGAAGCCGTTTCTTCTCTCGTCATATCTCCGCGACGGAGGTACAAAAAGCTATGAAAATCGCAGTCAAAGTTCAGCAAAGTCTGCTGATTTACCCAGTACAAGAATTGTGCTTCTATCCCACCTAGTTTTTCAGTTACACGACGTTTTGTAACTCCGAAAAATCGGCGTTTTATGCCTCTCACCGCGATCTAATTCTGACTGCTCAAGTCTCTGTGTTTTAGGCACCCGCCCCCTTTCTGACCAGACCTCATTTGGCTCAGAGGGTTGAGAAGCTGCTGTGAGACCCGGTGGCAGAGGTTCGAGTCATACCTGTGACAGTTGCTACACATCATCCCCACTTGCATGCACTCTGCTTTCTTGACAATCTTCAGTGTACCCTTACACATAAAGACATCTCCATCAAGCGCGTCTACACCTCTTTTTTTAGCAGATAATTCTGCTTTTTCACTTCTTTTCAGCAACTGCTGATGCTGATAGCCCTCCTAGTTTTTGAGTTACACGACGTTTTGTAACTCCAAAAAACGGCGCTTTTCACCTCTCACCGCGATCTATTTCTGATTGCTGATCTCTTTGTTTTTCAGCCGCCTGCCCTCTTGCCAGGTGGCGCAATCAGTAATGACACGGCTCTGCAGCTTAAAGGTCGTGGGTTCAATCCCACCTTGGTCAACATTTTTTTTTCACTACAAATTTATACACTATCACAGACCTGTAATTTATATTGCTATTTTTTTTTCACTACAAATGAGTAGTGCAAAGACATAGTATGTCTGCAACATCACAGTCTATCTGTTATGTTATAGTATTACTACTAAATCACAGTATTTCTGCCAATTCAAGGAGGCTGACTGTTACTAAGTGCATCAGTGTACATAGGTCATCTGTTGTGTTGGAGTGCCCTCTTGTGGCGCCTTTTGGGTAGAGCCTTAGTAAACGTGAACACTGCAAAGAAGTGGTATCAGACTGGTTTGTAGTGGAGGAATTTGTTGCCAGTTACTTTCATCTTTAATCCGTATTCATGTTGTAATGTAGTAGTACCACAATATGGCAGAAACACTATGTTTTGGCACAAATACTTTGATTTGGTATACTTTAGCTTCTTCACCCCTTTTCAGCAAAATTTTCATTTTTTTCACCCCTTTTCAGCACAAATTCCAGCTTTTTTGGCTGTTTTCAGAAAAAAAAAAACTCTTTTCAGCAGAAACTCTGCTGATTCATCTCTTTTCAGCGCAAGTTTCTGCTTCTTTGCCTCTTTTCTGCAGAAATTCTGCTGATCCACCTCTTTTCTGCAAAACTTTCAGCCTTTTCACCTGTTATCAGCACAATTCTCAGCAGCTTCTGCTCATTTCAGCAGAATTGTCCGTCTCTCCACAACAACTTTTTGCAACTTTTCATCTTTTTCAGCTTTTCAGCAGACAGCTTGAGCGTCAAGGCATCCACACAGCATTTTCGCAGGAAATGCAAATTTTTCTAGTTATTCTTCAAGTTGCTTCCGTACGTTTTTTGCCGTCTATCTACTGCCTCAGTTTTCAGCCGATTTTCTCCGTTCAAACTCTATACTGTTCTGCTCTTTCTGCTAATGTTTGCTATGACTTTTGGTGTTTATTACTCTTATACTTTTTAAAATATTACACTTTTTTCCTTTAATTTGTCCCATTGAAATGAATGGAAAACTTCCACAATTCTGCTAAAACTTGCTTGTTTTGAAACTTAACTACTTTGTCATACTTTCACCTAGAAACTCCATTCAAACTTTAAAATGTTCTCAGACTATTGGGCTATTCCTGAATGATTCAGCTTTTTCAGATCTTCTACCGTTTTAATTTTATACCTCTTTAAGTTTTCAGTTGCAACATTGTGATTTTTCAGAAAATACATGCGTTGCTATGGTTGCTATGCAATTAACTCAGAGTGTGCACTCGTCCTTTCTGAATTTTCTCTTCATGTCTGAACAACTTCTTGCTACTCGCTGAAGTTCCACTCAACCCCCACAAATTATACATCAAAACGTAGGTATTTCTGTTGGCTTTCAGAAAATGTCACTATCATTGTTGTGGGACTTATAGAGTTTTTGCAAATCTCCTCAGAGTAACATAAAGTCTCAAAACTCTCCATAGAAACTCAGTGGAGAGTTTCTTCAAAATCAGCGCTGGAATTCTCTAATGAGAGGCATTTTCAAATCGTCATATCTCCTTAACGAAACAAAGTTGAGACATGATGCTTGTGCCAATATATCTTCAGACGTCACTGATGCTCACAATTCAAGAATTTTTTCCTCACCTATTACCGTTTGGCCATGAATTACACTTGTTTGAGGGTAGGAAATTTGTCCCTCGCTCAGATTTCTTCAGATTTCAAACTCTGGAAATGAGGCACTTTTTTCTCTCATCATATCTTTTTGATGGATTTCCACAGAGACCTGAAAATTCCCATGACTGTTCACCAAAGCCTGCTGTTTCTTACGATGAAAGAATGATTTTGATGCTCCATATAGATTTAGAGTTACAAAACATTGTTTGAGGGCAAGTCAAGGCAGTTTTGCTTTGCCTCTGCTCAGTTACAGTGTATTACAAGTCATATATCTTTAATAATTTATATTTTATCTCTGATTTATGAAGACCTGCAGATTCCCCCATCTCTTCTGAACAAATCGGTGTCAGAATGAGCGTTCTAGCCCCTACGGTTAGGAAATTATGGCCATTTGTTCGAGGGGAATCCTGAATGTGAGAAATACACTGCAGAAAACTCACACCTCTCTCTGTGTCTGTGTGTGTAAGTGCTGATTACAGCAGGTGCAGCCAATTTAGCTGACCTAGATATACCAAACCCAGACTCTCAACAGCCTCTGCACACTTTGCTCTCTGTGTATGTGTGTGTGTATATCAATATTTCTCCCATGTTAAAGTATTACTCCTCCATAATAGTATTTGTGCTAAATCAAAGTACTTCTACTACATCTTAGTACTTCTGCTCAATCATAGTATTTCTGCTAAATCATAGTATTTTTGAAAAATCATGGTATTTGTGCCAAATCATGGTTTGGGGGCAGAACCATAATATTTATTTTATGTTATGAGATTACTACTAAGTGCAGGAATGTCTGTTATGTTATAGTTTATGTGCTGAATATAGTATATCTGCCAAATCATAGTATTTATCCCAAATCATAGTATTTATGCAAAATTACAGTATTTCTGCCAAAAAGCAGAAATAGTACCTTTTAGCAGAAATTTCTGTGAAAAGATATTATTTATGTTAAAACATAGTATTTCTGCTAAATCATAGTATTTCTGCCAAATCATAGTATTTGTACTTATTCATAGTACTTGTGCCAAATCATAGTATTTGTACCCAATCATAGTATTTCTGCAATATGATCGTATTTGTGCCAAATCATGGTATCTTTTTGCCAAATCATGGTATTTGTGCCAAATCACGTTATTTGTGGCCAGTTAAAATTTCTGTTATATTAGTGTTACTACTAAGTCATAGAATTTCTGTTATGTTATAGTATATCTGCTGATTATGGTATATGTGCCAAATAATAGTATTTATAGCAAATAATAGTATTACTGCCCAAACATAGTATTTCTTGTAGTATTTGTAGTAGTAGTTGTTGTAGTATTTGTGCAAAAACATAGAATTTCTGCAAAATCATAGTATATCTGTTATGTTATAGTATTACTACCAAATCATAGTATTCCAAATCATAGTATTACTGCAATTCCATAGTATTTGAGCGAAATCGTGCTATTTGTGAAAAAACATACTATGTCTGCAAAATCATAGTATATCTGCTATGTTATACTATTACTACTAAGTCACAGTATTTCTGCCAATTTGTAGTATTCGTACTAAATCATACTACTTGTGCCAAATCATAGTATTGAAATCAAAATATAGTATTTGTACCAAAGCATTGTATTTGTACGAAGTACAGTATTTCTGCCAAATCATAGAATTACTGCAATTTCATAGTATTTTGAGGAATCCCTTTTGTTATAGTATTACTTCTAAGTCGTAGTATTTCTGCTTTGTCATAGTATTTGTACTGAAACATAGTATTTCTGCCATATCATAGTTTTACTGCTATTTCATAGTGTTTGAGTGAAATTACAGTGTTTCTGCAAAAACATTGTATTTCTGCTAAATCATAGTATTTCTGTTATCTTAAAGTACTTGCACTCAATTATAGTATTTGTGCCAAAGTGTAGTATTTCTGCCAAATCATATTATCTCTGCTAAATCATAGTGTCTGCCAAATCATAATATTTGTGCCTAAACGCAGCATTTGTACCAAAACATAGTATTGCTGCTATATCATAGTATTTGATCCAAATCATAGTATATGTCCTAAAACATAGTATTTCTGCCAAATCATACTATTTGTCCTAAAGCATAGCATTTCAACAAAATCACAGTATTTCTGCTATGTTATAGTATTTGTGCTTGTAGAAAAACCTGTGTTATTGTGAGCTACATTACCCAGCAGCCTCTGAGCAGTGAGGGAATTCATGGGACTTCTGAGCTAGATGGTCTTCCTTCGTTCCTGGGCTAACGATTGAGGAGAGAGCTGCTGGGAAGGGGAGCAAATAGCCCATCCTGTATTTGTTGGGGATGGTGTGTGTCACATAAACGTGAGTTAATGTTCCATGCTTAAGATGTTTACCCTGCTACTTGTGTGTATTGGTTTTAGTTACCTTTAGCGTATGTGCTAGTTAGCGATAGCTATGGCAGCCCAGTTATTTTATTGTTTTGGGCTTGTTCCTGCTTTGTTTTTTTCCCCCTGCAAATTTATGTGAATTTGTACACTGTCATATCGCTGTATTACGTAATGGCTAAGGAGGAGGCTGACTGTTACTAAGTGCATCAGTGTACATAGGTCATCTCTTGTGTTGGAGTGCCCTCTTGTGGCGCCTTTTGGGTAGTGCCTTAGTTTGCCTTAGTTGCCAGTTTCTTTCATCTTTAATCCGTATTCATATTGTAATGTAGTAACTTTTGTGGCACAAATACCACAATATGGCAGAAATACTATGTTTTGGCACAAATACTTTGATTTGGTATACTTTAGCTTCTTCACCCCTTTTCAGCAAAATTTTCATTTTTTTCACCCCTTTTCAGCACAAATCCCAGCTTTTTCAGGTGTTTTCAACAGAAATCTCTCTTATTTCTGATTGCTGATGTCTTTGTTTTTCAGCCGCCCGCCCCCTTTCCAGGTGGCGCAATCAGAAATGACACGGCTCTGCAGCTCAAAGGTCGTGGGTTCAATCCCACCTTGGTCAACATTTTTTTTTCACTACAAATTTATACACTTTCACAGACCTGTAATTTATATTGCTAATTTTTTTCACTACAAATGAGTAGTGCAAAAACATACTATGTCTGCAACATCACAGTATATCTGTTATGTTATAGTATTACTACTAAATCACATTATTTCTGCCAATTCAAGGAGGCTGACTGTTACTAAGTGCATCAGTGTACATAGGTCATCTCTTGTGTTGGAGTGCCCTCTTGTGGCGCCTTTTGGGTAGTGCCTTAGTAAACGTGAACGCTGCAAAGAAGTGGTATCAGACTGGTTTGTAGTGGAGGAATTTGTTGCCAGTTTCTTTCATCTTTAATCCGTATTCATGTTGTAATGTAGTAGTACCACAATATGGCAGAAACACTATGTTTTGGCACAAATACTTTGATTTGGTATACTTTAGCTTCTTCACCCCTTTTCAGCAAAATTTTCATTTTTTTCACCCCTTTTCAGCACAAATTCCAGCTTTTTTGGCTGTTTTCAGAAAAAAACTCTTTTCAGCAGAAACTCTGCTGATTCATCTCTTTTCAGCGCAAGTTTCTGCTTCTTTGCCTCTTTTCTGCAGAAATTCTGCTGATCCACCTCTTTTCTGCAAAACTTTCACCCTTTTCACCTGTTATCAGCACAATTCTCAGCAGCTTCTGCTCATTTCAGCAGAATTGTCCGTCTCTCCACAACAACTTTTTGCAACTTTTCATCTTTTTCAGCTTTTCAGCAGACAGCTTCAGCGTCAAGGCATCCACACAGCATTTTCGCAGGAAATGCAAATTTTTCTAGTTGTGTGGATGCCCTAAAGGGCTTCCACACTATTGTTTTCCTGTTTCTCTTTATTCTTTATTATTCCTGTTGCTTCCGTACGTTTTTCGGCACTTAACTACTCCTCCAGTTTTCAGCCGATTTTCTCAGTTCAAACTCTAAACTGTTCTGCCCTTTCTGCTAATTCCAGCTATGACTTTTGGTGTTTATTACTCTTATACTTTTTAAAATATTACACTTTTTTCCTTTAATTTGTCCCATTGAAATGAATGGGAAACTTCCACAATTCTGCTAAAACTTGCTTGTCTTTCAATCTTAACTACGTTCTCATGCTTTCACCTAGAAACTCCATTCAAACTTTAAAATGTTCTCAGATTATTGGGCTATTCCTGTCTGATTCAGCTTTTTCAGATCTTCTACCGTTTTAATCTTATCTCTCTTTAAGTTTTCAGTTGCAAAATTGTGATTTTTCAGAAAATACATGCGTTGCTATGGTTGCTATGCAATTAAGTCAGAGTGAGTGCTGGTCGGTTCTGAATTTTCTCTTCATGTCTAAACAACTTCTTGCTACTGGCTCAATTTGCACTCAACCCCCACAAATTATACATCAAAACGTAGGTATTTTTGCTGGCTTTCAGGCAATGTCACTATCTTTATTGTGAGATTTACCGTTTTTTCGCAATTTGCCTCGGAGTGACACAAGGTCTCAATACTCCCCATTCAAAGTCTATGGGGAGGGTTTGAAATTCAGAGCTGAAATTCTGTAACGGGAGGCATTTTCAAATCGCCATATCTCTTTAACAAAGCAAAGTTAGGACATGAGGCTTGTGCCAATATATCTTCAGACACTGCTGACACTCACAGTGGAAGCAGTTTTTACAATTATCTTACCGTTGAGCAATGAATTACGTTTGTTTGAGGGGTGGAAATCTGTCCTTCTCTCAGTCTCCAAACTCTGGAAATGAAGCCGTTTCTTCTCTCGTCATATCTCCGCGACGAAGGTAGAACGAGCTATGAAAATCGCAGTCAAAATACACCAAAGTCCGCTGATTCACCCAGTACAAGAATTATGCTGCTAGCCCTCCTAGTTTTTGAGTTACACGACGTTTTGTAACTCCAAAAAACGGCGTTTTTCGCCTCTCACCGCGATCAATTTTCTGACTGCCCAAGTATCTGTCTTTCAGACCGCCGCCCCCTGTCCAGGTGGCGCAGTCAGTAATGACACGGCTCTGCAGCTCAAAGGTCGTGGGTTCAATCCCACCTTGGTCCACGTTTCTTTTTCACTACAAATTTATACACTATCACAGACCTGTAATTTATATTGCTAATTTATTACAATTCTGCAAAGTTTTATGATTTTAGCAGCTTTTCTAATATGGACCTCAGATTCTTGTTAACGCTCCATGGCAGAAACAAGTACACAGCCTGATGAAGCAGACAGAGGCAGTACCTCTGATTGGTGAATTTGAGCAGAACCAGGTTGTTCTTTCATTTCATTTCTTTATTTATTTCACACATGGTTCAACAGTGTTTCTTTTTCTACATACAGAACCTTCTGCCTCTTTTCAGCAGAAATTCTGCTCATCTCTTGTGTTGGAGTGCCCTCTTGTGGCGCCTTTTGGGTAGTGCCTTAGTGAACACTGCAAAGAAGTGGTATCAGACTGGTTTGTAGTGGAGGAATTTGTTGCCAGTTTCTTTCATCTTTAATCCGTATTCATGTTGTAATGTAGTAGTACCACAATATGGCAGAAACACTATGTTTTGGCACAAATACTTTGATTTAGTATACTTTAGCTTCTTCAGCTTCTTCACCCCTTTTCAGCAAAATTTTCATTTTTTTCACCCCTTTTCAGCACAAATTCCAGCTTTTTTGGCTGTATTCAGAAAAAAGACAACTCTTTTGAGCAGAAACTCTGCTGATTCATCTCTTTTCAGCGCAAGTTTCTGCTTCTTTGCCTCTTTTCTGCAGAAATTCTGCTGATTCACCTCTTTTCTGCAAAATTTTCAGCCTTTTCACCTCTTCTCAGCACAATTCTCAGCAGCTTCTGCTCATTTTAGCAGAATTGTCGGTCTCTCCTCCTGTTTTTTGAGAGAATAAGTTTAGCTCAGTAAGATCAGTAGCTGCCTTGAGACCAGGAGGGCCAGGTTCGAATCCTGCTCAGGGCGACATGTTTTTTTCACCACCATACAACTTTTTGCAACTTTTCATCTTTTTCAGCTTTTCAGCAGACAGCTTCAGCGTTAAGGCATCCACACAGCATTTTCGCAGGAAATGCAAATTTTTCTAGTTATTCTTCAAGTTGCTTCCGTACGTTTTTTGCCGCTTAACTACTCCTTCAGTTTTCAGCCGATTTTCTCAGTTCAAACTTTAAAAAATTCTGCTCTTTCTGCTAATGTTTGCTATGACTTTTGGTGCTCATAATTTCTATACTTTTTGAGATATTGAATTTTTTTTGCAATATTTTTTGCCCATTTTTGCACATTATCAGTGGCCTCACTAGTTTTCCTTGCCCGGGTGAGCCGTGTTTTAGCTCAGTGAGATAAGCAGCCGTTCTCAGACTGGGAGACCCGGGTTCAAATCCCGCTTATGGCAACATTTCTTTCAGTTAACAGTTAAACTGTTTTAACTCAATTTCAGCTTTTTCACCCCTTTTCAGCAAAATTTTCAGTTTTTTCACCACTTTTCAGCACAAATCCCAACTTTTTCTGCTGTTTTCAGCAAAAACATCTTTTCAGCAGAATTCTGAAAAGACTTCTGCAGAACTCTTTTCAGCAGAAATTCTGCTGATTGAACTCTTTTCAGGAGAATTTTCACCTCTTTTCAGCCCAAATTCTGCTTATTCACCTCTTCTGCAAAATTTTTCAGCCTTTTCACCTCTTATTAGCACAAGTCTCAGCTGTTTTCAGGAAAAACTGTTTTGAGCAGAAATTCTGCTGATTCATCTCTTTTCAGCGCAACTTTCTGCTTCTTTGCCTCTTTTCAGCAGAAATTCTGCTGATTCACCTCTTTTCTGCAAAATTTTCAGCCTTTTCTCCTCTTATCATCACAATTCTCAGCAGCTTCTGCTCATTTCAGCAGAGTTGGCCGTCTCTCCACCTCTTCTTGGTCAGAATGAGTTTAGCTCAGTGAGATGAGTAGCTGCCTTGAGAGCAGGAGGCCCAGGTTCGAATCCTGCTCAGGGCAATTTTTTTTTTTTCACCACCATACAACTTTTTGCAACTTTTCATCTTTTTCAGTTTTTGAGCAGACAGCTTCAGCAATAAGGCATCCACACAGCATTTTCGCAGGAAATGCAAATTTTTCTAGTTAGGTTATTACTATTGTGCTAAATCATACTATTTCTGCTATTTTATGAGATTTGTGCTAAATACAGCATTTCTGCTAAATCATACTATTTCTGCTATTTCATAAGATTTGTGCTAAATACAGCATTTGTGCTAAATCATACTATTTCTGCTATTTTATAGGATTTGTACTTAATATAATATTTCTGCTTAATTATAGTATTTCTGCCATTTTATAGTATTTGTGCTAAAACATAGTATTTCTACTAAATCCTAACTGACATATGCCTTTTAACTAGACAAAATTGTCTAAAAATGTATGCTTAATTCAAGAAAATGTGACTTATTATAAGTAAAAGACACTTTGATATTTAGAAAATCTGTACCTAAAATGAGTATTATGCTTTCTTGAACAAGCTGTTTTCAAGAATTATTTGCTTACTTTAAGATTCTACACCTTAATTTAGATTTTTCACGTAAAAAAAACGCCTTACTATAGGACAAATTTTCTTAAAACTGAATTGTTTCTTTCTTGATTGAGCTAACTATAAGAATTATGTTTCGACTCTGAGACCAATAATCAGCCAAAATTCCTGAGAATAAGACACCATCTCTTCAAAAAGCTACTAAAAATAAGGGAATTTATCTTAAATTAAGACATCAAAAGCACTCTTAGTTTTTGCGCTTTATTGACACAGCAATGGGTCAGTAACTCACTGAGGTCTGTTCCAGGAGAATCATGTCTAAAATTATACATTTCAGCAGGGTACTGTGTAACATGGCCAATACAAGAAGTGCATATTCCAGATACTCTTAACATGAATAATAACAGTATAACACACTCATGGCTGGTATCAAAAATAAATTTTGCTGAAGCTTAAAACAATCACTATTTCAAATCCTATATTACATAACATTTTAGAAGAACAAGTTTAACGACCACACAAACAAACATGTGTTTTCCATTTGAACAACTTTTCTAGAGAAAAAAAACAAACAAACAAACAAAAAAAAAACACCTCACTGACTAACACTGAGTCTGATAAACAAGGCAGATGGAGTCTGTCATCTGAGAGACTCACTCAATGAATGACTTCCACTCACCAAGAGCCTTCCTGTAAGAGGGGGTTGAATCTCGGTCATGGATGGAGTCTTTGAGTATTTCAGTTTGCAAGACAGACAGCAGCATGGAAATGCACTTTGGATATGTGAGGTGGAGGGCATAGTAATATGCCATCAGATAGAGGAGTCCCTCATTAAGATCCTTCCGGTCAAAAGTGCTCACCGGTGTGCTTCCAACAGCTATCATGCAGTTGCCTTCAGAGACAAGCAGAACTGGACACCCAGGGGTCGCTGACGCAGGTAGCCTTCAGGGTCTTCTGAAGTTTACATGACAGAAAAAAAAAAAAGAGGATTAGAACAAGACCGTAAGAAACACAATTTTTGAGTTGCATTCCAGTTTAAAATAGATCAACTTTTTTTGTAGGTTTTCTTAACATCAACATGTTATGGGGATCTGAACTTTAAGAATATTTGACTGACTCCACAGTAAAATATATAAAATGAAAACATGAGTAACTGCAAAATTCAACAATATATACACATAGACCATCTCCAGTAGTTGTTAGCGTTCTTTCAGCAGCAGTCTTGTTCTAAAATACAGTGTACATAGGGCTAATTTCACATAAAATTGCACAAGAACTAGGTCTCTAAACATGAAAGAAAGTACAACAAAATATCAGGAAAAGTGTTGAACAATAAAAAATATGTATATTTAATAAATGTGTAGGCCACTTGATTTAAACCAAAACTAAAGAAGATTCTACTGTCTATCTGCTAAGTGAGTATTGGTGGAATTACTTGAAACTGCATAAAACAAGCTGGTGTGTTCACAGTTTTGTCACACAGCGATAGGACAGAACTTACTTTTTCACATTTGTGCACTGCAAGCCATAGAGCCTGACGCCTGAGGAAATGTTCAGGACCAGGAAACAGATCTTTGATGTCATCTCGTGACAGTGATGAGAGCAGGTCTTCTCCAACATTTGCTTCTGCAATAGGAGTTTCCAATTATCACTACATTGCATTATCCTCATGTGCAAGCCAGCTGACAGCTTTGCTTGGGTAACACACAGGATACACAAGAAACATAATTTAATATTTACCATTTAAAAACAATACTCTATTTCATTATATTCCCTCCTGACTGCTCCACAGGTTCTAAATTACCTTCCTCCCATTGACTGGAAAAAGTATTATATTTGTGATACATCAATTATATAAGTGTATACATATAAATGTCTCTTTTTATAACTTCCTATGCTAAAGTATATAATGAAATAACTTTACTAATGGAAATTTGAAACTCCCACAATTTCTGTAAAACTGGCATTAAATTATGGCATTTTGCACACTTGTTGAATAAATTCACAGACGCTACGTCCACACCTACCCGGGTATTTTTGAAAAAGCTGATTTTTGTATGCGTTTGCACCTTTCGTCCACACGTAAACGGCGTTTTCGGTCACTGAAAACGGAGATTTCTAAAAACGCCTGCCAGGGTGGATATTTTCAAAAACTCAGTTTTTGCATTTAGGTGTGGACGAGAAAAACGGAGAAGACGCAGCGTCAAAGGTGTGCGCCTTTTTTGACGTCACACTGTGCGCCGCGTTATTGTTTCGGTGAAATTAATTTCTACAATACTGTTACTGTTAATTGTACTCTCTGCAGTGTTTAAATGCTTACATATACACACACAGTTACTGTCCCTCCACACATAGGACTGGGTTCTGCTTCTATGCCCCATCTTTGTTTGCTATTTCCCACCGAGGCTTCTAGACTTATGATTGGCCAACATTTCTACACGGTTGGGAATATATCGCCACCTGTTGCTTTGGCATGCTCCTAGCAGCGTTTTCCTTCATTTCTGCGTTTACTTGTGGACGGGATTATTTTTTAAAACGAAAACGGAAAATCTCAGTTTTCAAAAATACCCATGTACGTAGTGTAATAGCACTAGCATATTTAAATATGCTAATACAACTAAGCTAACCGCACAAGCTAAGCTAACAACCGAGTATAGCCTGCCATGCTAGCAACTTAACATGCAACATACCAGAACACAAAACATATAAAAAACAAAACAGTCACATACCTTTCAGGGTGGCAATTGTTATTTCGTCCAGTTTCTCCATAGCGTGCCTTAATTTCTTCACACTGTACCACTGTACCCCAAAATATTACTAATCCTGCAATCCAAATTTGAGGCACGAAGCTAGAGGCGCGAAGCTGGACTGTACCAACTCAGAAGTATGGGGTTGTGTACAGAAATGGTTTAGTTCGCTCTTTTATATCTATAAAATTCTATATATTTAAAGATTTGACTATTTGGTTAGATTATATTCAGTAAATACTGACATGTCGGTAGTATTACTTACTACAGCTGTTATAAGGCAGCGAATTAGGATAGCCATTCCTACCCCTTAATGGAATAATCCTGGTCATCTTGGCATTATGGGAAAAACGGTTCACAGATCAGTGAAACAAAATGATTTGGCGCTGTGTTATCTGCTTCGTTTTTGTGGGTCTGACCCTCAAGTCCTTACTCAGTCATATTAATTCTGCACATAGCCATAGTCCAGATTTCCGTGTAGTTTGTGGCATAGATGGATGTGTCAAAGAATATCGTGTTTACAATTCATTTTGGTATCACATTCGTCGAACACACTGACCACCTTGGCAATGGACTATGCATTGGATCGACTATGACACAAAAATCTGTAAGGTGAGACTGACTATATACTTTGATATCTTTGTAAATAATCATATAAAGTATTCATATTAGATTCCTACTTGTTTTTACAGCTTAACAGTAGATATGTTAATGCTAATTCCTTATGATTCACAACAATGCTATCTATTTATAAAGACTTTCTGAGTGTTTAATTTCTCCTAATAGAGAAAACAGCATTTTTTTTTTTTTAAACTTTTGTTTTAAATAAACCGATGGGCATGGTCCAGAGTCTCCTTGGTTGTTTGTGTTTATTAATATTCATTGTTTCAGTTAGTTTCCTGGTAATTTGTTAATTATTTCCAGTGTTTAGGTGTTCTCCGTGCCTCCCTTGTCTTGAGTCAAGTGTCCCTGGTTTGATGTTCATGTTTATTCCTGTTTTACTTTGATAGTCCCATGCCCTGCATCCGTGTAGCTTCCCCCTGGTCTCTTCTCATCTGATTAGTGTCAGCTGTGTTTCATACCTGTCTGCCAACTCCTCGTTTCCCTGTGTGTGTGTGTATATTTAGTGTGTGCTTCCCTCCGTTCTTTGTCGGATCGTCTGCATTTTCTCCTCTGTCATCTGTGTCCCCCCACCCCCCCGAGGTTTTCATGTCTCATGCTCCTTGCTCCAGATTGTAAGGTTTTTGCAACATTTTCCAAGTTTAGCTTTCCAGGTTTAGGTTTTTGAGGAGTTTTAAAGCTTTTAAACGACAGTTAAGCTGCCAAATATCAATCAGCATTAAATTAGTAACAATTTATTAAACTCAGTCTGAAAACATACATATTTTAGAGTAAATTATCAAATGCAGAATAGAATTATTTAGAAATTATCAGTGTAGCTTGTAATTAATATCTTTAACTAGTCAATTAATCTCAATTGCAGTTCTAGGAGGGAACCCTCATCATTGGTGAGAGGTCTGAGTAACATGTGGGCCTACAGGACTGATCCAGTGGTCGAAAACCAGCCAACAAGCCAGCCAACAATGGATGCGGCTGTAGACACCAGATTGAACTCAGGAGAAGATGCAGTGATTGAGCAAAACGCAATACAGCATGATCCAGACAGTGTGTGCCCGTGTTGTGTCAAACTTGACAGCAGTTTTATTACACTTTAGTGTCAATACATACATTTCTTAAACTGAGCAGCTGTTTAAGTGGCCTTACTCTTGAAATGAGAAAAATAATCTTGTTTTTATTCTGGAATTTCAACCGAACCGTTTTCATACCTTGTAACTGGTAAATAAAGCTCAAGATGAGCTGAAATATCCTTTTAAGGAAAAGTTAGACATATTTTCCTAGAATAAGATTTATTTTCTTGTGCAAAACTTGCTTGTTAAGAATATATTTTCTTTTTAGACAAAAAATAAGAAAAAATGTCCATAAACAAGGGTTTTTTTACTTTCTTGAAAATCGTTTTTTGCAGTGTAGAAAGTCAATGGAGAGTTTGTTCAAAATCACCGCTGGATTTCTCTAATGAGAGGCATTTTCGAATCATCATATCTCCCTAATGCAGCAAAGTGAAGACATGAGGCTTGTGCCAATATATCTTCAGACACTCCTGACACTCACAATTCAAGAATTTTTTTCTCATCTATTACCATTTGGCCATGAATTGGGTTTGTTTGAGGGTAGGAAATTTGTCCCTCACTCAGATTTCTTCAGATTTCAAACTCTGGAAATGAGGCACTTTTTTCTCTCGTCATATCTTTTTGATAGATTTCCACAGAGACCTGAAAATTTCCATGACTGTTCACCAAAGCCTGCTGTCACTTACGGTGAAAGAATGATATCTATACTCCAAATAGATTTAGAGTTAGAAAGCGTTGTTTGAGGGCAAGTCAAGGCAGTTTTCGCTTTGCCTCTACTCAGTTATGGTGCATTAGAAGTCAAATATCTTCAATAATTCATATTTTAATGATAAATTGTCAACACTGTAAGATTCCCCCATCTCTTCTGAACAAAACGGTGTACGAATGACTGTTCTAGCCCCTACGGTTAGGAAATTATAGCCATTTGTTTGAGGGGAATCCTGACTATGAAAAATAGACAGCACAAATCTTGTCTCTGTGCTGTGTGTGTGTAAAAACAGGTGCACCTGTTTTGGCGGGAAAAAGTACACAGCCTCTCTGATTGGTGGATTCAAATTTAGCAGCTCCCAGGCTGCTTGACTGACCTAGAAACTTGATTTTCTCTCCCTGTGTGTGTGTGTGTGTGTGTGTGTGTGTGTGTGTGTGTGTGTGACAGAGAGCGAGAGAAAGAGAGGGCGAGAGAGAGTTTTTATGGGAGCATCTTATTGTATGATTTAAATTCAATATATTTAGACTAGTTGACTGAATTTGATCCTGTGTGTCTCTCTGTGCTTGTGTTTTTCCATATGTGTCCATATTTGTGATAGTGGGACTTTTTTCAGCTATTCATTTTGCTTTTCCAATTTTTCTATTTAAGTTATTACTATTGTGCTAAGTCATAGGATTTCTGCTGCTTTTCAGTATTTGTGCTAAATACAGCATTTCTGCTACATCATACTATTTCTGCTATTTTATAAGATTTGTGCCAAATACAGCATTTGTGCTAAATCATACTATTTCTGCTATTTTATAGGATTTGTACTTAATATAATATTTTTGCTTAATTATAGTATTTCTGCCATTTTATAGTATTTGTGCTAAAACATAGTATTTCTACTAAATGCAGTATTTCTGGGTAATCATTGTATTTCTATATATTTCTGCCAGGTCACCAGGGAGTCAGTCCTTTGTAAGGACTGTAATATTCAAATTTACATATCAGGACCTGGACGGCTTCCCAGCCAGCCAATCATATCTGAGGGCTGGCACATTCAAATTTGCATATTGGGGCATTCATGGCTTCTAAGACAACCAATCATATCTGAGGCCTGGCACATTCAAATTTGCATATTGTTGCCTTCATGGCTTCCCAGCCAGCCAATCATATCTGAGGCCTGGCACATTCAAATTTGCATATTGGGACCTTCGTGGCTTCTAAGCCAACCAATCATCTATGTCATATATCTCTAATATTTCATATTTTTATTTTAAATGGTCAACATTTCAAGATTCCCCCATGTCTTCTGAATAAAACGGTGTAAGAATGACTGTTTTAGCCCCTACGGTTAGGAATTTATGGCTGTTGGTTTGAGGGGAATTCTCACTATGAGAAATACACTGGAAAAATCCTGTCTCTGTGCTGCGTGTGTAAAAGCCTGCACTTAGTGCACCTGTTTTGGCGGGAAAAAGTACACAGCCTCTCTGATTGGTGGATTCAAATTGAGAAGCTCACAGCTGTTTGACTGACCTAGAAACATGCTGTTAACAGCGCCTGTTCACTTGCTGCTGCTGCTGCTGTGTGTGTGTGTGTGTGTGTGTGTGTGTGTGTGTGTGTGTGTGTGTGTGTGTAAGAGAGAGAGAGAGAGAAAGAAAGACATACACACAAAGACCCTTTTTAGGGCAGCATCTCATTGTTGGATAAAAATATAATATATTCAGACTGTTTGACTGGCATAGACCCTGTGTGTGTGTCTCTCTCTGTACATTTGTGTATCCATATTTGATTTTCTGTGTATTTGGTGATTTGTGTATCCATATTTGATTTTGTGTATATCTGTTGGCTGTTCTTATTTGTTTTTTTTTCTAAATGTATTTTTATTTTATTTTTTCACAGGTGAACAAAAATTAGTTTTGAGCGAACTTAACCATGTTCCTTTTTATTCAGCTTGTCATTTTACCTTTCCAATATTTTCACTTAAGTTATTACTATTCTGCTCAATCATAGTATCTGTTCTAAATCATTGTTATTGAGCTATATTGTAGGATTTCTGCTAAATCATAGTATTTCTACTATATTATATTTTTCTTTCTAAATATAGCATTTCTGCTATAGAATAGTATTTCTGCTATGTTATAATATTTGTGCTAAACTGGAGTATTTTTGCTAAAACAGTATTTATTCAAAATTTCAACATTAATAGTATATTACAGTGTCTCTGGCAAATCACTGCATTTCTGCTATGTTGTACTGTTTTTCTAAATCATAGTATTTCTGTAATGTTTAAGAATGTTTGGCTAAATATATTCTTTCTGTTATCTTATACTATTTCTCCTAAATTCTGGTATTTTTGAGAAGTTATCGTGTTTCTGGTAAGTTACAATATTTCTGCTAAGTTCTGCTATGCTATTGTATTTCTGCCAAGTATTATGTTTCCTCTAAGATATTACAGTTCTGCTAAGTTACTACATTTTAGCAAAGTTCCTTTGCCTCTGCAAAGTTTTTACAATTTCTGCAACTTTTCAGCTTTTTCAGCTAGTTTCAGCAGACAGCTTCAGCTTTAAAGCATCCACACTGCATTTTCGCAGGAAATGCAAATTTTTCTAGTTGGGAATAAAGTTCCAAACTGAAGCTGGGTTCCTGAAAAATTGTTTAATCCAGTTTATTTTAAACACATTGTTTATTGTGGAGAAGTCAAGAAAGTTTACTCCATCATGTTGATATGAGTTGGTATCTCTTAATAATTATAATAATAATAATAATAATATCTCTTAATATAATGAATTCTATCCTTCCAGATAAAGTTACAAAGAAGTGTCTGTGAAGGTTCTCAGTCATCCAGGTCATCGTAGGCGCGAGCGAAAACGCCCCAAACGCCCCTAATTTGACGCGTGCACATTCGCACCTCAACGCAGGGGCGATTCTAGGATCAGAGCTTTGGGGGTGCTGAGCACCCAGAGAGCTGCCCAGCCAGGCAAGATAAATTTTACACGTCACAATGAGACTTCTTCCCTGTCTCGGTCAGTCCCTGTATCCTTAAATGTCTCCAGTTGTCCCAAGTTCTCTCCGACTCTCTCCTTGGTGCATTTAAACCCCTGTTCCTCCCTGTCCTCATCGTCTGTTGTCTTCGTCTCCGTTATTAGTCATCATAATTTTACCATCTCTGTGCAAGTCTGCAAATTTCTTTCTTAAATCATATGATTCTTAAATTCAACAAGTCTCTCTGTGCCTGGGTCCTCGTCTCAAAACATGACATTACTGTTTTGTACAGTTTAACACAATTTAATCCCCACATTTGAGAAAGAAAGGCAAAACACTTTTTTTGAAAAGTCTGTAACAAAACCATCAAATCTGATAAAGGTTATTTAAATGCTGCAAAAGAAGAATGGATTGGAATAAAAAAAAAAAATACATATCCTAACCTTAATTACTGGGGGAGAATAATGAATGATGCTCATAGTGAGTAAGAAGTAAACTGAGTGCATTTGGACAGAGATTCACTTTTAATGTGTATGTATAATATAATACAGATACATAAAAAACACTCCCAAAACAGAATAAATTATTACAAATAAAAATCTTTACTGCAGATACTAATTTTACTGATTTAATAATACTAATTTTGTGTTGTAAGATTTATGAGTTTCATGCTTTCATAGTGGTACTTGGGAGAGCTTGACATTTTTATCAGGTGGTACACACTGTAAAAAGTTTGAGAAACACTGATTAGTGTATGTGTGCTTTTGGAAAACATTTAAAGCTGCTGTACAGAATCTTTGAAACCAGCTTAAAACACTTTTAGAATATAAAAAGAGCACTCTGCTTCTCTTTACAGCTCCTCACTCCACCAGGGCACCGTTTGGCACTTTCTGATACTGTACTGCGGCAGTCATACAGACAACTGGACGGTCCAAAAGTTGGCCTACGTATTACTGGCGGAGGTTTTAGTAGAGTTGTGGCTGAACCACATAAAAATATATGATTAATTTTAATCTCCCCAATCAATGATAATGTTATGTTGGAATGTTGTTAAAGAGGGTCAAAATTGTTTCAACCCAGTTTGTTTTGCAGATTCTGTATAGCAGCTTTAATATAGGGAGGACACAACTTCCAGATTGTATGGGTAAAATCAGGTTTTGTCTCTTTGTCAGTTTAACAGTTTCTGTTTTGCCTGTCACTGTTCCCTGTCTGTTTTCTTACCTGGTTCTTCCTGACCTTGTACTTTCTCCTCACATTCCCCTCTTTCCTCTCTCCCTCTTTGGACTGACAATCATACACAAATAGATTGTATTCAATTAGATGAAAAATTACATTAATATGAAAAAATACTATTAAGATCACTAACAAAAAGTCCACTCTCAGTCTACTTTCAACCAAAAGGCAAATAACCAAACCACATGAACATCTAATAAAAGATATAAATATTGAAACACTGATCCAACATTATTTTTGATTGACGGATCATTTGATTTTACACTTTTACCTGAATGTGGCTCCTTTTTTTGAAAAAACTTCCTTATATCCCTTATGAACCTGGCTGTCTCTCTGTACACAAACACACACACACACACAACCGGAGTTTTAAGGTTTATGGGCATTCAGTCAGTTAGCTAGTTAGTATCCACTTCAAACAGGACAGTGGTAACAACAGTAGGCTACGGACAATTTTAAGTTTTAGATTTTAAATTGGCTGTATACATTTCAGTGGGAGCAACAGGACGGTCAAATGTCGCTGATTTTACTACAGAGCAGGACCGATTGTAGGGTAGCAAACATCGTCGGAAAACATGTTTTCAACACTGCAGGTTACCTGGGTGTAATGTTTTTCAGCTAAAAAGAAACATGTTATGACTCCTACCTAACTATATAAAGAGTAACTGAAGGTTAAATGCAGCTAATATGTCCTGTTTTAAGCCAGGCACCGCTCTGCTGCGTCTGCTGCCGCTCTGGCAGCAATGGAGCTAGAGCCAGAGTAGGGGAGAGCCGAACTGGAACAAACCATTTTGGGGGGGGGGTGTTATCTATACTTTTGTTGTTAAAATGTTGTCTCAACCAAGTACTGTATGGTTTTTATATTTTTAGCAGTGTGTCACACAGACAGCAAATATTGTCCAAAAAAAGTAAGAAATCTTTGGGGGTGCTTTGATTCATTTTGGGGGTGCTGAAGCATTTTGGGGGTGCTGAAGCATTTTTAGGGGGTGCTGAAGCACCCCCAAAAATGGGCTAAAATCGCCCCTGCCTCAACGCGTGTCCAAGAAAAATCCATCGCGTGTCAAAATTGCATATTTTGACGCGCGTGAACCGGAAATGTGGGAGGGATGTGGGAGGAAGTTGTGCCAGACAGTGGCTGTGTCCGAATTCAGGGGAAGGATGCTCATAAGGACACTACCTACCTACGTCACAAGGTAGTGTCCTTAGACGGACGGGTAGTCAGGAAGTGAGCGGCTTGGACAGCCCCCTTTTTTTCTCCATAGAAACTTTATTGAACAAACAATGAGTATCCAACATAACAGATGGGCTGTGGACAGCCTCCTAGCCTTCAACTCCGCCCTTGTGTGTTTTTCCCGATCGCTAGCGCCACAGCGCGAAAACTTTAAAATGGACCCAGAAATGTCGCTCCGTTGTTTGGACAATTTTATTTCTCTAGGAGCTAGAAAAACCTTATCGTCGTCGCCCGCACGTTTTGTACCTTAGGCTCATCAGAGACAATCATATCCAGGTAAAATAATTTCCTTTAATCTACACGCATTTAGGAATTACTTAGCTATAATTACACAGATAATTGAAATATTTCCGGCGTTGTGCCAAAAAAGTGTTCGCCTGCCAAAACTGATTTCCAATGTTTCCGAGTGTAATATGTGTAATATCTTTATGTATGTTGGTAAATAGACTTCAGTGAACATGGTTTACAAAGGGGTTTTATATATACAATAATTACGTGTTGTTCAAGTATCTTTATAACTCTGGTTATAATGTAGGTACAATTGATATATTTGTTGCGCTGTCTGCTGTCCTCTTGGCCAGATTACTCTTAAAAAATAAATTTCTAATGTCAATAAGATTTTTTTTTTTAACTGGATGAATAAAGGATATATAAAAGTCACTGCCAAACAGGCACGTGCAGAGGGGGGGCGGAAGGGGCTTGAGCACCCGCCCCTTTCCTGATGGGTGCCCAAAGTGCCCTTTTGTTGAGGCAATTTTAAAAAAAATTTTTAATTGTTTTTTTTTAAATGTGTGCGTGCGTGCGGAGTCCTGTCTGTGCCCCTCAACAATAATATTTAACTATTAATCACAATTTGCTAAATAAAAGGATCTGGCTTGCATCAGTCACATGATCACCATTAACCAATGATCGCCCTTGACGGCAGAACGCGCTGGTTACGAGCCGGGAACGAGCTCACAAAGAGCACGCGCATTTTTTGCGGTCCGGAGCTGTAGGAATCTGAAGGCTAGACTGTCCCATTTCACAGCCTCGCACTTCCGGCCTTCTCGGACTTCGAAGGACCCGGTCCATGTAGACCGCGAAAGCCGGGTCCTTCGATGGATGCAGCCGACGTTTTGGGACACAGCTACAACTTACCTCAGACACACAGACTGATGCGACAAAACCAGTAAGTTGGTGTACAGCGTACACTGTAGTGTATAGCACACAGGAGTATTAGCTTATTATGTACACATTGGTAAGCTGTCTTGTGACAACTGACGAACTGAAACAAATGAGCGTGCTGTGTGTGTAACAGCGCGACAAACATTACCTGTCCTTTTATTAACTGCACAACTACTTGTGCAGTTAATAAAAGGACAGGTAATGTTTGTCGCGCTGGTCATAGCTGCTGGCTGACTGGGTAAGGCTGTCATGGATCTGTAGCTCTGTCACCGTTTTAGGGAACATATTTAGTTTTAAAGTAAGTTACAGGGCTTTTCGTGCCTTTCTGGAGGGATTATATTTCACTTAAAACGATCTAATATGCATGTCCACATAATGATAGATTATTATAATGATAATATTTAAAAAAACACATGCTGTATTTTAAAGAACATACATTAAGAAACAGATTATATTAGATTTATATTTTAAATAAGACAAAATGCTGATTTTACAGCAGCAAAATTATTGTATCTCTACAGTTTAAAAATGTAATAAGCTTTCTGCCTGCACAGAGTGGATAGTGAAACAAATGGAATCATCATAAATACATTATTTCATATTTATTACTTTTTATCCCTCATTGCTTTATTATTGTAGCTCTAGTAATAAATAATAAGGGAAGGATTCTGGATCAGCACCATGATGGAAACTTGTGCCCACAGTATATGCAGTATTCTGAAGAAGGTCTAAAATGTCACTGTGTGCGTGCATGTGTGTGTTTTATGTATATGGATTTTTTAAATTATTACTCATGATATAACATTGTCCAGACATGGCTGGTAAGGACATGAGGGGGAAACAGTAGCAGCTGTGTGAGGTTACTAAAGGCAGTGAATCCCTCAGCAGCTTGATTACAAAGAGCACAGGTAACATTAACACATGTACCAGTTGTTGGAGAAGTATTCCAGTATAAAAATAATAATAAGCACAACTGGAATGTTTTGCTTCTATAACATTTTTCTGTCATCATTTTATTATAGATTAAGTGTAAGAGTTGTTAAGTGTGGATAATTAAATAATAGTTTATTGCAATAGCAAGTTGTGCCTTGTTCTCAGATGGACAGCAAGTGGAGAGTGATAGATGAGATGAGGAAATAGAAGGAAGAAGAGAGGCAAAGAGTGATTCACAGGCAGAGCCTTGTTTGTTTCTCAGTTTTTTGTTGCCTTATGGTTCCAAGCGCTGTCACCAATCTTTGCATTTTGTTATTATCTCATAACACTTGTTTAATCAGCTGCCATCTCTCCTATGGACTTTTTAATGTCTACAGTCTCAGATTAACACAGCCCTGCCCTCCAGTACTATCAGCAGCAGGAGCAGCAGCAATACAGGCTACGTTTGCTTTGCCTCACAACAGTGATATAGTATGATGCGATCCCATATTAGATTCTTGATGAATGTGTGTTGTTGTTGTTATTCAGCCTGGTTCAATGTGCCCCTTTTTAGCTTTGAGCACTTGCCCCTTTAAACGTCTCTGCACGGCCCTGGTTGTGAGGCAAAGCAAACGTAGCCTGTATTGCTGCTGCTCCTGCTGCTGATAGTACTGGAGGGCAGGGCTGTGTTAATCTGAGACTGTAGACATTAAAAAGTCCATAGGAGAGATGGCAGCTGATTAAACAAGTGTTATGAGATAATAACAAAATGCAAAGATTGGTGACAGCGCTTGGAACCATAAGGCAACAAAAAACTGAGAAACAAACAAGGCTCTGCCTGTGAATCACTCTTTGCCTCTCTTCTTCCTTCTATTTCCTCATCTCATCTATCACTCTCCACTTGCTGTCCATCTGAGAACAAGGCACAACTTGCTATTGCAATAAACTATTATTTAATTATCCACACTTAACAACTCTTACACTTAATCTATAATAAAATGATGACAGAAAAATGTTATAGAAGCAAAACATTCCAGTTGTGCTTATTATTATTTTTATACTGGAATACTTCTCCAACAACTGGTACATGTGTTAATGTTACCTGTGCTCTTTGTAATCAAGCTGCTGAGGGATTCACTGCCTTTAGTAACCTCACACAGCTGCTACTGTTTCCCCCTCATGTCCTTACCAGCCATGTCTGGACAATGTTATATCATGAGTAATAATTTAAAAAATCCATATACATAAAACACACACATGCACGCACACAGTGACATTTTAGACCTTCTTCAGAATACTGCATATACTGTGGGCACAAGTTTCCATCATGGTGCTGATCCAGAATCCTTCCCTTATTATTTATTACTAGAGCTACAATAATAAAGCAATGAGGGATAAAAAGTAATAAATATGAAATAATGTATTTATGATGATTCCATTTGTTTCACTATCCACTCTGTGCAGGCAGAAAGCTTATTACATTTTTAAACTGTAGAGATACAATAATTTTGCTGCTGTAAAATCAGCATTTTGTCTTATTTAAAATATAAATCTAATATAATCTGTTTCTTAATGTATGTTCTTTAAAATACAGCATGTGTTTTTTAAATATTATCATTATAATAATCTATCATTATGTGGACATGCATATTAGATCGTTTTAAGTGAAATATAATCCCTCCAGAAAGGCACGAAAAGCCCTGTAACTTACTTTAAAACTAAATATGTTCCCTAAAACGGTGACAGAGCTACAGATCCATGACAGCCTTACCCAGTCAGCCAGCAGCTATGACCAGCACTACTTGTGCAGTTAATAAAAGGACAGGTAATGTTTGTCGCGCTGTTACACACACAGCACGCTCATTTGTTTCAGTTCGTCAGTTGTCACAAGACAGCTTACCAACGTGTACATAATAAGCTAATACTCCTGTGTGCTATACACTACAGTGTACGCTGTACACCAACTTACTGGTTTTGTCGCATCAGTCTGTGTGTCTGAGGTAAGTTGTAGCTGTGTCCCAAAACGTCGGCTGCATCCATCGAAGGACCCGGCTTTCGCGGTCTACATGGGCCGGGTCCTTCGAAGTCCGAGAAGGCCGGAAGTGCGAGGCTGTGAAATGGGACAGTCTAGCCTTCAGATTCCTACAGCTCCGGACCGCAAAAAATGCGCGTGCTCTTTGTGAGCTCGTTCCCGGCTCGTAACCAGCGCGTTCTGCCGTCAAGGGCGATCATTGGTTAATGGTGATCATGTGACTGATGCAAGCCAGATCCTTTTATTTAGCAAATTGTGATTAATAGTTAAATATTATTGTTGAGGGGCACAGACAGGACTCCGCACGCACGCACACATTTAAAAAAAAACAATTAAATTTTTTTTTAAAAATTGCCTCAACAAAAGGGCACTTTGGGCACCCATCAGGAAAGGGGCGGGTGCTCAAGCCCCTTCCGCCCCCCCCTCTGCACGTGCCTGCTCACAACAGTGATATAGTATGATGCAATCCCATATTAGATTCTTGATGAATGTGTGTTGTTGTTGTTATTCAGCCTGGTTCAATGTGCCCCTTTTTAGCTTTGAGCACTTGCCCCTTTAAACGTCTCTGCACGGCCCTGTTTGTGAAGGACTGCTAGAAAAGTTTAAAATAACTAATTGTCTGTCCTGAATCAGTGTTATTAGGCAATGTTCAAATAATTCTATCATTCAAGTGTTTTCAGAGTGGGAGAAAGTACTCAGGGCCTTCAAGTTAAACACTATGAAAGGCAGTAACAAGTTTAATATTCAGAAACCTGAAGTATGTATCAGCAGCAGAATGGGCCTAAAAATAAATGTCCATGTTTGTTTCAGTTAAATGAAGCTTTGAGTGTTTTGGATTAGTAGCACTGCTGTGTTTTTTGTATCATATTGCTGTAATTGTTTATATGCTTTATGTATTTTGAGGTAAGTTGATCTATAGTGTTACATCATATTCTGTAAGGATGTTATTCGTTTGTATACTTTCTGCCCAGTTTGACCCATTTAGCAGAAGTCAGCCTGTTTAAGGCTCTGATATCTATTCTGTATGACTTAAAGCAGTTATGACATGGTATGATTTTCTCACCCAATAAAGGAATATTTAATATATCAGTCTAATCTTCATTTTAGCAGAAACAGTTATCACAGCTCATAAATTGAATTTTTTCACATTGAGCCAAATTTAATGATGTCAACATATTAAAAGAACAATATTTGTCTCTTATAATACATCTATATATACACTGAAACTGATACTTGTCTTCGAGCGAAGATTTAAGGTGATAGGAAATATAAATAAGTGGAACTTGAATCTTTACTGAAGCTCAGTATTTGACACAGAGTTCAAGTTCACTGCTGTAATAACTAATAATGATTACTATAATACTAACTTTAATATTGTCCATATTATATTTACATTACCAAAGTGGGATGACTTTATTCTCATGAACAACATTAGCTAATTGTTATTTACTAGCTAATCTTAAAATGACTGTTCAGTACAGAAATTAAATGAGCCAATGTAAAAACAATCATGTTTTTACAGTCTCAGCCTCAGATACGTATCAAATCAAATAAAGCTAATAAACAAACAAACAAAAGAACAAAACAAATTTCTCCTTCATTTCTGTCAAACAATGCTGTATGAACCGTTTCTCGCGGTTTGTGTCGTGGTTGCTAGGCAGCTTGAACAGGGCGACGAAGGCCAGACTGTCCCATTTCACAGGCCTCGACCGTCTCACAGTTCTGTTTAATCAGTTTTCTTTTTGACGTTTATTAAGCTGTGTAAAAATCCCGGAGGAACCCACCCGATGGATTAATAAAGCTTTATTTAATCTAATCTAAGATAATAACTTTGATCTCAGCCCAATTAAACAGAAGTGTGAGACGGTCGAGAATTTACGCCAGTGTCCTGTTATATTTTAGATAGCAAGGAGCACACGGCTGAGTTTATTAAACACCACCGAGACAGCGGTGACGCAACTCTGAAGGCTAGACTGTCCCATTTCACAGCCCCGCACTTCTCGCCTTCTCGGTCTTCGAAGGACCCGGCCCACATAGACCGCGAAGGCCGGGTCCTCCAGAGGATGCAGCCTACGTTCTGTTTAATCAGTTTTCTGTTTGACATTTATTGAGCTGTGTGAAAATCCCGGAGGAACCCACCCGATGGATTAATAAAGTTTTATTTAATCTAATAATCTAATAACTTTGATCTCAGCCAAACCGATTTATTCCGGAACAAATAAAACACCTAAAAAAGCCAAACAATTACATTTTTAAGTTATCCGAGTGACTTATATATCATGTTTAACCTGAGTAGCGAAAGACAGTTTTCAGATGAAACACCAGCTTCATCTGAAAACAATGAAGCCGGTGTTCTGTCAGAGTCAGAGTGACCATTGAAACCCCCGGCTAGCTATCGAGCGGGTGGGTAACAGACGTCTCCGAAAACGTCGGCGCACTTTTGCAAATATGCGATAGCTGTGTCCCAAAACGTCGGCTGCATCCTCCGGAGGCCGCATTTGAAGGCTGATTACGTCACAGCCAGGCGACAAAGGCTGTCCCAATTCGTCGACTCCTTCAAATGCGGCCGACAAATGCGTCCTTCATTTCCCCGAATTTGAAGGATGGGTCGGGTGTGTCCTTCGTGGCCCACCATATCCCAGAATTCATAGCGCGGCCCAGCCAAATTTCAGCTGCCAACAATGGCGGCCGCTACTAAGTTTTAAAATTACTCTTATTAATCTTTCTGGGTCACAAAATAAACTTTTAACATATTTTCAGGCGAGAATGAACTTGAAATAAACTTGAAATATCTGCTTGGTTTATCAAGACATCGCATATTTGCAAAAGTGTGCCGACGTTTTCGGAGACGTCTGTTACCCACCCGCTCGATAGCAAGCCGGGGGGTTCAATGGTCACACAGCCGGCGAGAGCAGCGGACTCCCGGCTTCATCGTTTTCAGACCCCCGCTTTTTCGCTACTCAGGTTAAACATGATATATAAGTCACTCTGATAACTTAAAAATGGAATTGTTTTCCTTTTTCGGTGTTTTATTTGTTCCGGAGTAAACCGGTTTGGCTGAGATCAAAGTTATTAGATTATTAGATTATTAATCCATCGGGTAGGTTCAACGATATCCATTATTTCACCAAGGGGGAGAAAGCGGTAAGGGCAGGGAGAAGTGGTAAGGGCGGGAACAGCTGGTGACGCAAATGTGAAGGCTAGACCGTCCCATTTCACAAGCCTCGCACTTCCGGCCTTCTCAGTCTTCGAAGGACCCGGCCCACGTAGACCGCGAAGGCCGGGTCCTCCGAAGGATGCAGCCGACGTTTTGGGACACAGCTGATGTCTTGATAAACCAAGAAGATATTTAAAGTTTACACAGCTACTTTCTCGCCTGAAAATATGTTAAAAGTTTATTTTGTGACCCAGAAAGATTAAAAAGAGTCATTTTAAAAGTTAGTAGCGGCCGCCATTGTTGGAAACTGAAATTGGCTGGACCGCGCTATGAATTCTGGGATATGGTGGGCCACGAAGGACACACCCGACCCATCCTTTAAGTTCGGGGAAATGAAGGACGCATTTGTCGGCCGCATTTGAAGGAGTCGACGAATTGGGACAGCCTTCGTCGCCTGGCTGTGACGTAATCGGCCTTCAAATGCAGCCTCCGAAGGATGCAGCCGACGTCTTGGGCCACAGCTATAGTTACTTGAGCATTTCTTCTTCGATAGAACCAGCAAGGAGGAGAAGATTTTCCCCTGTCTGGCAACATTTTTTTTTTTTTATCTCATCTCTCCTAATAAGGTATGCACACAGTAATAAATATCACAAATGATAAGTACCAAAATATAAATAAACAACACCACAGATCCTATAATCTGATTTCTGTCTTTTGGTATATTGAAAAGTGAAGCGCCACACACTAGTTTGTGTCATTATCCAGATGTACATACGCATGATTGCACAGTTACACAATCATACCAAAACTCTGCCCTGATAGTTTCCATTTTCTCTTTCGTATCAGACATACTGAGACAATATTTGGGATAAATAACCATGAGAACAATTTATTTATTCCGTTTAGAGGTTTACACATCACATTATTATAATCATTGAGCCTGTTTCACTTGAGTCTCCCAGTTGATGGCGCAGTAGAGCAAATGAATCATCACAATGCTTCAAACCACGAGTCGACCAGTTGGATGGAAAGCTTCAGTTCATCACGAGGCTTCATCTCACCATCACTACTAAACAGTTTCAAAAGCTTTATTAGGGCCTTGAATCCCTACCACTTCTGTGTCCTAACCGCAAGCACCCAGCGAGAGTTCTTTTTCTTCCAATTTTATTGGCGGTTAGGAAAAAACTGAATGGAACACTACCGCCACCAACTGGTGTACTCCACACCAGTTGGTGGCGGTAGTGTTCCATTCAGTTTTTTGACTGAAACATCGCTCAAAAAACAAACAAACATAAAACCACCCTAAAATCCTCCCTTTAAAAAAACTGGAATAAGGCCTGATAACTTTTACCTCTAGAATCGAGTGTTCCTCTTCTCCTTTTTGTTAGTATTTATTGGCAGTTAGCATACAGCAAAACATTTACTGCCACCAATTGGTATTGAGTGAGAACTGAAATGTCACTCAAAAAAAAAAAAAAATCTCAAATCCTACTAAACAAAGTAGTCTGTTTGTTTTGGACAGTTAAAAAATAAATCAATAAGACCCAATTTTATTATCATGTAACTAAGGTTTGGGATCAGTTGCCTCCCATTCTTCTGCTTCTTGTTCTTCTTCCTCTCTTTTTATGGCTGTTGGAAAAATGACTTTCAGGTGCATTACAGACACCTTCTAGATTGGAGTACAGATTAGCATGTACCCTACTACCATCATATTTGTGCGAATGCTGAGGCATTCACTCTATTGAGTTCCTATTTTATTCTTCATTATTCTGGGTGTTTCTGTACAGTTTTTGCTGTGAGGCTTTTTTTTTTTTTTTTTAGAGAAGTACAGTACACTGGTGCAGTGGGTTGCCAGGAATATCCATGATGGATGGCGATTGTTTTCAGTTACTTCCTCTCCACCACAGTTTCAGAAGTGCAGTCTAAGACAGAGCTAGCTGTCCTGATCAGTCTTTCCAGTGTTTGTCTCACCAGCTCCAATCCAGCTCCCCTAGAAGACCACAGCAAAGAGCACTGCACTCACCTCAACTGACAGAACATCTCCAACTTTTTGGTGCACACACAAGCTTCCTTAACAAAAACAGCCTGCCCATCCGCTTTTTGTATACAGTCTCAGTTTTGATCTTCCAATTCAGTCGGTTGTGTATATGGGTGCCCAGATATTTGTACTCCTCCACCACATCACATCGCATTGCATCACAATGTTTATCCTCAATTCTATACTATACATGGATAAATATTTTTGTCTGTCTCTTTTATAAAAATTAAACCTATCTTTATGAAGATGCATACAAATGGGTTAGGGTTATGGTGGACAACCATTAGCTCCATTGATATGGGCCCATAGGGCATATGTGTAAACATTTGCATATATTTTAGTAAAGCGTTTACTATTTAAAAGATGTTAGGAAGGAAATATTAGCTTCTGCGATAGATTCACAGAAAATATCCTGATTAGTTTCAATGCATCTAAAGAAATAAGTGGGAATTCCAGTGCTTTGTTTATAATAATAATAATGGATTGCATTTATATAGCGCTTTTCGAGACCCTCAAAGCGCTTTACAATTCCACTATTCATTCACTCTCATATTCACACACTGGTGGAGGCAAGCTACAGTTGTAGCCACAGCTGCCCTGGGGCAGACTGACAGAAGCGAGGCTGCCATATCGCGCCATCGGCCCCTCTGGCCATCACCCGTAGGCGGTAGGTGAAGTGTCTTGCCCAAGGACACAACGACTGAGACTGTCCAAGCTGGGGCTCGCACCGGCAACCTTCTGATTACGAGACGAACTGCCAACTCTTGAGCCACGATCACCCTGTATAAACTGTATGATACTAATACTGACACAGGGTCAATGTAAAATAAAATCCTAGATGTCTGAACAAAGTCTGTCTCCTTTAATCATGCATGAGAAACCTCAGGATGCAGGATTATTGGCACTCTTTCCTCCTGGCACAACTGTTACACCTGAGAGTAAGTTAGAAACTTACTGTCATGTTTATGGAAAACAATACTGTAAGTGATCAGTGATTTAGATTAACAATAAACATTTGCAGTCCTCAACTTTAAATGCTACCTGTCTGTCTGTGTGTCCTTGTGGAACCATTTATAATCAAGTGTGAATCAGATTGCATCAGCTGAATCAGCTATTCGTAAATATCAGTGTTTTTTATTCAGGTGTGGGAAAAATACTCCCACACTCCAGGACCATTAAAATGAAGGTGGTGAGGAGACGTACTAGATTCTAATTCTTGACCGAAGGTACCATACTATCTGGTTAGGCCACATTAGCCTTTTGTTAGGGCTGTTTAAAGTAGACAAAAAAAAATAACTGCAGGTTTCTAAGAAGTGGACAGTATGTGCAGAAACACATGATTGTGCATTTAGCTGTAGCAAGCTTGCAGAAATTTTAAATCGATTTGTTACTCTGTCTGTTTCTCGGTTAGTCCTGTGACAGACTGGTGACCAGAAAGTCCCTAATAAAGGAACATATATTTAATTAAAAGATGAACCAACAATGTTCTGTAAATTTGTGATAAATTTTTGATTGCTGAGTCCAAGATTGTCTTTATGGAAATCCTGTTTGGGTTTTAAGATTTTATTTACGTTTTTCACCTTGCCAGGGCAGCTCTCCACTGTCACTGTCCACATGGGTCAGTGGGAACAAGAAGCACTCTGCTAATGTGTGGACTCCACAATGCAACACCTCTCCCTGTTGGGCTTTTTTGTTTGTCTGTGCCTGGAGAGTCAGATTTTTGTAGCGCCCTGTGCAGGAGGAACAGCCTCACACTTGCAGAGGTAAGTCAGTATTCAGTGGTCACCTAAAAACCTTCTGTGAAAAGATTTTGTTTATTATTCAAATATGCTTTGCTTGTGATTGTGTAAACTCTGAATGATGATTCACCCTGATAAAACATGAAACCTTGCCTATGCTTATCAAATGCCTGTGAAGACAAGTTCCTGTGCAAAGAGCAACGGAAAATGCCACTTAAGCAGACGTTTAGTATAGTACGGACAGAATGTTTAGTAAGATATGCATTTGTCAGTTAAGCAATCTATATTCTGAGAACAGGCGGAGACTGCCTCCGTCTGCTGTGTAACCTACATGCCTATATAACCTGCAATAAAGAAGAGTACTGGTGTGACTGTCTCTTGAGACGCTCACCCCATGTACATGTGATTGATTATATTGTCTCACTGTATCTCTGTTTTACTTTGGCAGCCTTCTATTTGGGAATTTTCCCCTGACATTTCTTGGTCCTTCGAAACCGGATGAGACAGCCTATTTAAAGCAGCTCTCACAGAGAGCACCTCATCAGGTCCCGTCGGTGCGAGAAGCCCACGTTGAAGTCTGCCGGCAGCTCACGCACTAGGTGTGTGATAAAACCCAAGAGCGTGAATTCGGGTCTTGGTCAACGTTTTACAAGTGGTCCGCACCGTCGGGGGCTGATCAGGTGCATCTGAAGAAACCAGCGCCAAGGTAAGACAGACTACTTTGAGATAATAAAGGTTTGCGCAAAAACGAAAACGAAACTTAAGACTCGTCCAAGACAGACTGGAAGCATTAAGCTCGTCTTGAGGACTGGTAGTCAGCTCGCCCGCAGAGGGTTGGAAGCACTAAAATAAATATTGAGCTCGTCATAAGTGATTGGTAGCTCCCCGAAAGGGTAAAATAGGCCTAGCTCGCCCGCAGTGGCTGGAAGCACTACGCTCGCCTTAAGAGGCTGGTAGCGTGAACGCGCGTTAAAACTGTCTGTCTTTTATTGTCTTTTTTGGTGGAATAAGTTGATTTCTACAGCACAATAAGGAGGCTGAACTATTCCACTGATTTGTTTACTGTCGGTTGCTGAAGTACTGGTGAATTGAGAGGAAGGTCGTGTTTTATCACGTAAAGTCGACACCGCTTTCAAGAATAGCTTGAAAGTAGAAGGGCGTGTCAGCTACCTCTCTCTGTTCTCGTGCCAGTGAAAGCGCCGCAGGTGTGTGTGTGTATTACTAAGCGCTAAAAGAAGCATAAACTAATAATGGGTAATAAAGCAACAAAACTCACTGCTGACGAGCAGTGGCTAGAAAAGAAATGTCCAGGCGCCGGACAAATTAGTGCATATAGATGGAGAAATCCAAAGAAAACCTAAATGTCCCACGTGGGAGGGAAAATGCATTAACTAAATTATAAGAAACCCTCCAAGCAGAAATAAATACTGAAAAGGAAGCTAAAAAGAAATCAAAGCATACACAAGAGTTGTATTTTAAAGCATGGAAAGAGGAATGAAGTGGAATAAACAAAAGGTTAAATTAAGGTTAACTTAAATTAAAGCAATGAAACAAAATTGGGAAGACAACCAAGCTGAATGAATAGAATGCGTGAAACCAGATAATTCACACAAAATGTATCAAATAAAAAAGAGAGATGCATAAGGTATATTAAGGCTGTGTCATTGTTCAGCCAAGGAAAATGTCTCCAGCTTGGGAAGGTGTGAAGCTGCAGGTTCACACAGACCTGTGATGGATACATAATAAAATATAAAATAATACACTACTTTACTACTAATATACAATAGTATATTGTGATATACTATTGCTGTTATAAAAAAGGAAAAACAATACAATGATAACATTAATAATGACATACTATTAATAGGAAGAGGCACCTCAGTCAGTTATGATGTGAGGTGGAAGATTGTTAAAAGTAGTCCGATTCAAGCTTAAGGTTTGCTCAAACTCAGTACAATGATATAGGAGATGAAGAAAATAAGGAAATAACTACACTAATCAGGTGCATAGAGACACTTGACCTGCTTGTAAACCTGTCATCTTAGATGAGACTTTGTTAAGATGAAGAGCAAACCTATACTAACAACTAATAAGCCAAACCCTGTATACAACAGCTAAAGCTACAGGTTTGAGAAGCTGAATAAAATGAATTAAATATGTGGACACTACCAAGCTGATGAGCAAGTTACACATTTTTATTTGTTTTTTAGAGCAGAAGCTGCATATTAAAGGTCACACATGCAGCTGTCTGTGAGCTCAGTTTTTTCCTCACACTTCTGCTTTGTTTCTGGCAGCAGCTTTTTCTTTTTCTTTTTGTGTCCTTGATGATGATAAAGTCCAGAGCCAGCTGAGAGCTGGGTTATCTGTTTTGTTTTATGTGACAAGGCTGAGAGATTAAAACTTAGGTTCTTGTTTAAAAAAAAAAAAAAAAAAAAAAAAAGAGGTTTTGTGTTTCTCAGCCAAGAACAACTACAATTTCATTTTCTGTTTTGAGACAGGATAATAATAATAACAATAATAATAAAACAAAGAGTGATGTTTTATTTAAGTGTTGAAGCAGGCTAATACTGCAACATATCGTCTAGTGCATGATCTGCGAGCAATATATGAAATCATCTTATTTATCTTTAAATAAACTCCAATTATGGAGACCTGAAGTCACATGCTTAGGGCACACCCTCAGGTGAAGGCAGAAAGCTACTAAACAAAGAAAAGAAGCTATACAAAATGCGCCACAGCCACAAAACTAAGTATTCACATTCTTTCTGACTCTTTGTGAGCCTGAGTTATGACCTTGGCTCCCTGTTTTTCTGCTTCCACCAAGGGTGGGGGTGACGCTCCCGTGGCTCTTTACTATCACAAAAAAAAAAAAAGACAGGCCTCTGCTCTCTGAACACAATACTCTTTTTAACTCAGCGGTATGAAATGTCATGAAACAGTGTAACTCACAGTAAATCAGCAGTATAGGATAATACAAACCTATCTAATAAATCTAATGATTTTCACATTCTTTTAACTCAGAAGTGTGATGCAAACTAAAACTACATACTGATTACACAAGAAGTATGATGTGGCCTACAGCAGTATTTTGATTACAGGTATAATGTAATATATAACAGCATAATAATCTCACAACTGCTACAAGCACATTTGCCTTTCTTAACACACGCGAGTGAAAGGCAACTGTTAAGAAAATGCCCTTTTGGGTGAGACAGGCCCAGAGGCCCTGCATGCAAGCGTACTAACACACATACATGCAATGAAGAGCAGCTTACACTAGAGCACACACTATATGTGCGCCTCTATATCTCACATTGGTGTTAAAACAGGAAAAACTTAATAGTTTTGTTATCAACTGCTGAATTTACCCACTACTGACATTTAACTCTCCAGCTTGCAGGACAATAGGTGAAACGTTTGTGAAAACAGAGAAGGAAAAATAAAGACACAGAGAGAGTCTGGTATGACCAAGCAGTGACCAGACAATAAGTTTAGTTGGTAATACAATAAATTGTGAGATGCTTTCTGCTTGATTGATGCAACACAAGTAATTTACATGGGAGGAAACTCCTCATGTGATGCGACATTTAGCAGTTTGCAAGTGTGCAGCACATCAGAAGAATGACTATGAAATTACAAAGGGAAACAATTTTACTGACAAAGGATGAACAAAAAGCAGCTCCCACAGCTGAGCAAAGGAAATGGCTGAAATGTGGAGCGCAACTAAGAGATGACTTGATGATTTGTGAAGGAAAACCAATACTTCCAAAATCTCTACACAAAACAACAGCCTTAGTGACACATGGAGTTACTCTCCATGCGTCAACAGGAGGGATAGGAGATATAATCTCCAAAACACTTTTACACTCTAAATTTCAAAACTTCAGCAAAAGAATTTGTCAGAACATGCATGATTTGCCAAAAACACAATGTACAAGGGAATCTTAGACCAAAGAGAGGTCATTTTCCCACACCACCTCATCCTTTCCACACAATCCACATGAATTTTATTGAACTAAATGAATGCCAAGGCTCAAAATACGCTCTAGTGATCATAGACGTATTCTCAAAATGGCCAGAAATCTATCCAGTAAAGAAAGCAGATGCCATTTCAGTAGCAAAATGCTTATGTAACCATTTTATTCCAACATATGGCATCCCCACTCTGATAAGATCAGATAATGGGACACACTTTGTCAATGAGGTAATCAGCAAAGTCTCTGAAGCACTAGGATTCAGCATCAAATATCACTGTGCTTATCATCCTCAAAGTGCCGGCCTAGTAGAAAGGACAAACGGCACAATAAAACAGAGGCTTAGAAAATGTATGGAAGAAACAGGAAGGCCGTGGCCAGAGTGCATGGGCCTAGTAAAAATGTGGATGAAATTAACACAAGGTTCACAAAAACTTACACCTTTTGAAATCATTCATGGCAGACCATTTCCACTGCCAATCACAAGTGAACCTTTAGATAAATCAATCAGAGAAACTACACTAGCAGAATGGATGTCGAAGCTACTAGAAAACAAAGATATTGTTTTGAACAATAAACTGCCTTCTGAATCTTCTCCAGTATCTTGCAGGTTGAAGCCAGGTGATTGGGTCCTGATTCGAGTTCTCCATAGAAAGAATTGGAGCTCGCCCCGCTGGGAAGGCCCACACCAAGTGCTTATCACCACACCAACTGCCTGTAAGATAGCAGAAAGACCATCTTGGATTCACCAAAGCCACTGCAAGAAAGTGAGTGACAGCCCAGACCCCTAGGCGCCGGCACCCCTACCCTCAGGTGATCTGACTGGTGAAGGGAGGGCTGATCGGGTATATCCCGCCCTCTGCTTCTTGCCAGTAGTCTACTCACCTGAGGACCTAGGTGTGTTTGGTCGCCATGAAGACTCCTGTTGTCCTCGTGGCTGTCCTCCTACTCTCAGCAGGACTCCTCATGTTTCTAGAGGATGGTACAGAAAACGAACAGCACCATCTACGGACGAGATGGACGCATGACAATTCACACCTCCGTGACATGACACAAGACCACATTCACCCATGGATGAATAACGCATGGTACCGCTACATACATGACAGGACTAAGGGAGAGCCTAATAACACTGCATGTTACGTCTGCTCCCACATGCCATGCACTTCAACACATCCCACTTTTTATGGAAACTACATGAATAAAACACAAGCCAAGTGCGCTGCCAGCTTCACGGGCATTGGCTATCAACATAAGAAAATCATCATTGATGAGACAAGCTCTGTCATCTATGCGCTTAACCTTCTTTAGTATGTTTCAGGGACCACCCCAATACGAGGTAATCACCGTCGAAAACGCTGGACTTGACAACGGAACGTGTGACCAGCTCTTCTGGATCAACTTCAACGTGACGAATCGGAACACGTCCGTTCACTTCCCAGTGTTCTTGGACCAAACCCCAGAGAAGAACCACTCCATGTGCTACCGACAAGACGACGGTAACAGACCCCTAGGCGACACCACCAACTGTAACCAAACCACAGCCAACGGAGAGGGCGCACACATGCAGGAATCTGTAAACACGTCTGCGCCCAGCAACGGCACCTACTGGGTGCAGGGAATGGCCTGGCTGTGTGGACAACATGCCTACTTCATACTGCCACCCGGATGGACGGGCACCTGTGCCCCAATCTTCATTTCAGACCACACCTTCAGGATGTCAGCTGTAAATAGCTCTCAGACTACAAGACAACGACGAGATGTCTCCACACTACAACCACATGATCCCATCTATGGCAGTGATGTGCCAGAGGAATTTAAGCTTTGGACCACCGGACAAAAGGTCCTCCACTCACTGTTTCCATGGGTGGGCACCGGAAAGAACATGCTAAGAATTGAAACTTTGGATTACCGCTTTGGACTGTTCCTGAATGCCTCGTGCAAAATCAACAATCAACAAAATGAAGAGATTGATGCCCTGCGCATAACTGTGATGCAACATCGAGTCGCACTGGACATGATTCTGGCCGAAAAAGGAGGACTCTGTATACTCTTTAACAACACATGCTGTACATACATTCCAGATAATGTTCACTCTTCCAACATGACCGACGCCTTACGCACGCTGAAACAACTCAGGGACGCTCAGCAACAGGACTATGTCACGAACACTGAAGATTGGCTTACCCGGCTGTTGAGTGGTTCCTGGAAATCTCTTTTAATAAAAGGACTGGTTTTTGTAGGAGTTCTTCTACTCCTACTCTGTTGTTTTACTTCTTGTATTTTGCCATGTGTACAATCAATGATTAATAAAGTTGTTGCAGTTCATGTGCAGGCATACCTGACACTGCCCATGGACGAAGATGATGATAAATCCCCCTGACACTGAAATGCTGTGATACACCAATGTATGACGTGCTGATTAAAAATGCGCTGCAAGAAATCATGCACAGATAATAAACCAATGGTGTTTTAACTAGTGTGAAAGTTAAACAACAGGAGGGAAATGTGAAAAGATTTTGTTTATTATTCAAATATGCTTTGCTTGTGATTGTGTAAACTCTGAATGATGATTCACCCTGATAAAACATGAAACCTTGCCTATGCTTATCAAATGCCTGTGAAGACAAGTTCCTGTGCAAAGAGCAACGGAAAATGCCACTTAAGCAGACGTTTAGTATAGTACGGACAGAATGTTTAGTAAGATATGCATTTGTCAGTTAAGCAATCTATATTCTGAGAACAGGCGGAGACTGCCTCCGTCTGCTGTGTAACCTACATGCCTATATAACCTGCAATAAAGAAGAGTACTGGTGTGACTGTCTCTTGAGACGCTCACCCCATGTACATGTGATTGATTATATTGTCTCACTGTATCTCTGTTTTACTTTGGCAGCCTTCTATTTGGGAATTTTCCCCTGACACCTTCCCACCCTGGCTTTTATGTAGTAGATCATATTACCTGAAACAGTAATATTTCAGTGACTGCTGCTTATACCACAGATTAATACACTCTACATATCCTTGATGGGATAATCAGTCCTATTTTATCCATTACCTCTTCCAACAAAGTTTTGGTGGATGTTTGTTTACAGTTTGATAAAGGGACCACATGCCCAGCATCTTCAAAGTTTATTTCCTGTTTATTATTCATACACAGTTATGTAAAGTATAGTGATATCTAGTATAATTGGACCAAGTTGGTGCTCTTCTGTATCTTGTGTTCTCTAGGGTGACCTCTGTCTTTTTGTAGGATCAAAAAACAAAACCAGGATTACTATAAATGTACTCCAGGTGAAAGAGACGTGGTACAAGGATACCCACAGCCAAGTCCTACCCTCGTTCTTATTCATTAGTAGTTGCAGAGCACCATAGAAGGACTGAGACAGCTGAGGCATAATATGTTTGATTAAACAAAAAGGGAAATTTCTTTCCTATAATTATCACTTTTTAAAATCCCTCTTGTCCCCTCGCCCCGAGCTTGAAGGACAGACCCCTCTCGGGGTCTCCTTCAAGCTTGGGTCCTCTACCAGAGGCCTGGGAGCTTGAGGGTCCTGTGCAGTATCTTAGCGGTTCCTAGGACTGCGCTCTTCTGGACAGAGATCTCTGATGTTGTTCCTGGGATCTGTAGGAGCCACTCGCCTAGCTTGGGAGTGTGGTGGCAGATTTCTTTTCTCATGTATTAATCACATATTTAATCATATCACATTAGTTATAGTAATATCACTTTCTCACTTTACTATAGTAAGAGGACTCCTGTCACCAGTTTGCATGCATGTGGAATGTTAACACAGTGAGGCCATTGTAATGGGAGATGTTAAACAGATAGTGAGACTCCTTCTGCTTATCAGGGATGTAAATCCTTAGGTGACGGCTAAGCAGAAAACAAGGTCATAATTCTCTCTGTGAGGGAGAAGGTATAGCCCCCCCGTGAGAGGGGCCAACATGTAAGAGTTTGTGGAATTTTCTTTGTCTGTGTCTCTGTATATAAGATGTAAGTGCGGCGGCCACAATTCAGACATGATCCTAATGTTTCATTGGGATGCTCTCTCCACTTTGCAATGTGTTTATTAAACCCACTTCAAGTCAAGCTCACTGGGTGTGTTGCAGGTTATTGTCAAATTTTCCACAACAATTTGGCGTTGTCGGGCAGGATTCCTCAGGTGAGTTTCACTGAATCAAGGGCACGCGGTGGCTGGCCATCAGTCCCACCATTCCTTTGTTTTCAAAAAGGGGGAACTGCGGGGTGTGCTTCAGCGACTCACACATGCAGGAATGTTTAAAAGAACCAAGAGACGGACTGCAAGGATCTGCAGCGGTGAGCTGTTTTGATTTGGAAGGATTTTCAATTGGTGGGGAAAGCCTTGCTTCCTTACTGCTGCAATTATTGGGTGCAGGTTCCCAGAAACTCAGTTTGGGTATTCTAGTGCAGGATCTTAGAAGCTCAACAAATTGAGTGTTAGTGTATGGTTTTTTAGCACTTTTGCACCAGTGAAAAAAAAAGGCAGAAAGGGCGGTCAGCGGACGTGCTTGTTCGTACAATGGAAGCTGGGTCCAGCAAATGGGGGCGTCCCTAGAGGTGGTCCGAGTGAAAACCCAATTTTTTAGATTTTAATTCTGTGGTCTGGTTGAAAATTCCAAGCATGTGGAAGATGGTTGTGTGAGAGGGAAGAAAGAGATGTCGACAGAGAAAAGAGGTTTTTTTGGACGGACCACTGAGAGGGAAACCTCAGGAATACGACGACTGATTTCAGGACTGTCATGGGAAGGACTCTGTCCTTAGTTTATGGTGTTTAGCACTTTTTCACCACAAGGAAAAGGCCGGATGGTGAACGTGCTTGTCCGCAATGCTGAGCTCAGCAGTACGGCCAGTGAGGCCGTAGGAGGCATCCCTCTGGGTGGTCCAGGCAAATCCAGGTTTTGATTGTATGATTTTTTTTTTCTTTCAGAATATGAGAAAGAATACATGGAGTATGAAGTGTGTAGAAACTGGGGAATGCAGTAAAGAGAAGTGTGTGTGTAAGAAGTGGTGTGGGTGTGTGTCTAACAGAGAGTGATGGAAAGAGATGTGTTAAAATGTGGATGGAAGAATAAGACAGGGAAAGTGTTACTGAGCGGTGATGGAAATGATATTAAACAAATGTCTTAGTGTGACTACGGAACTGGATCAACCTCCTCCACGAAATTCACCTAACTAGGATGCTGACCATATTAGATGGTAAGTCCTGTGTTCAAAAGGATTGTAGCGATTCAATCCATTTCAAAAGCAATAAGAATTGTTTTTATTTTTGGAATGACATCATATTGCTGTCAGTGGAGCCTTAAATTAGTGCGCGGTTTTCCACTATCGGCAATGATTGGTACGGATGCATGTGACGGGATGAATGCATGTGATGGTATGAATGCATGTGACTGGACTGTGGCTGGACTGATGATGTGGACTAAGTGTGACTGACTTGAAATTGAGAAGACAGTAACTATTTTAGAAATAGTCACTTCTAATGCCTGATTCGCCCAAACAGTAAAAAAGGGTGGATGTATGTGGGGTTTTTTTTGTTTGCTTGTTTTTGCAGGGCAGGAGGATGACAGAGACCAGAGGAGGGGAGACTGTAGGTTCACATGAGTGTGGGCGGGCCTTGCAGACTTAACCCTTTAGCTGCTACTTTTCTGTGTTACTGATTTTGTGTGAAGGAAACTGTGTTTTTACTGGCTGCTTGTTGGTTATAGTATCACACTGTATTGTTGGAAAATGTTAAATGTTACAGTGGGAAAATGTGTATTCAATGTGAAACACATACTGTGTTAAAATCAGTATCACTCCTTTCACAGAAAAGGCGGGTTGGCCACATGATTTACAGCAGCACCTCTGGAATCTGTTGATCCACACCTGACCTCCGGACGCTCCACTGCTAATGTTTTTTTTTCTCTGAGGGTCTTTGTGGAGGATTCGGCACAGACACAGACAGACATGAGTGAAGATGAAGCAGGATGTGCAGTGAACACAGAACATCTTAGTGCTGGGCTCATTATCATATCACTGTTGAGCTCATAATTTGAAAACAAGTGAGTGACATTACTTAAGAAAAGTCACTGGTTACAGTAGTTTTGACTAAGCACATGGGATGATCCATGATTTGGGCAAATTATGGCAACAGTAGTGTTTTTAATGTTTTGGGGAAATAAACTGCACATGGCACGCTTGTGTCTGTGGTGTTGGATGCCTTATTGCTATGACCCTACAGTTGTTTGCAAGTGTGAAGTTTGTATTAACTCACAGATTTTGGTTTCTAGGTAATTGTGGTGTGGGTGCAGGCTCTAGGCAGAACCAAGAGTTAGACCCACTTAACATGACATTAATACTGATTTTATTCTCTAACACAGGATTTACAGGGCTGGAGCGAAATTACTCCAGAGGAGAAGCCCTGATGTTGTCTGAGAAATGATCTAACTACCCCTTTTCTTTTGTTATTTTCCTGATTCTGATGAGTTGACTCATGGGAGAGACCATGTGTCAAACAGGAAGGATTCCAGATTTAACATGAAAACAATGTTTTCCATGATTGTACTGTAACTTGTGTGATTAATAGTTAATGTTCAGGTATTAAACCTCTACAGGTGGTACATCCATGTTCACATAAGGATTTGATGATGGTTGATACTTTTCCAAATTGTTAGAAGTTTTCCCTTCTAGTAAGGAGATACAGGTGCAGCAGCCAAAGTATTGCTGGAAGAAATCATCCCAAGGGTGGAATCTCCAGACTGAGACTGGGTGCTGATCAGAAGTCTTCAGAGACCCAGCGGGAAGCAGGGACCATTCCTGGCATAGCTGACAGCCCAGGCAGTGGTTGAGGTCAAAGGTCGTGCTGTTTGGGGCCATCATGAGAAGATTCCAGAACCACCGCAATAACAATAAAGTTGCGTTGGAACAAGAGAGTGAGGGGTGAAAAGAGCGCCCTCCTCCAGCAAGACCAGGCCAAGCTCCAACTCAGCGACTGCAGAGCAGGCTCTGTGTCACCTAAGAGAGATCAGCGAATGAACGCAGACAACACCTGCTTAAACAGCCAAGCAGTTTGCCTGGAAAGCTTAGTGTGTTTTTAAGTTAAGGAGGTCGTTGGTGTGACGTTTCTTTTTTTTTTTTCTTTTTTTTTTCATATATATATATATTTATTGACATTTTTTGATATAAGAAAAAACAAACAAACAAAAACAAACAAAAAAACAACAGACAACACAACAGCAAGGGCTAAAACACACAAATAAGACAAAAGTTTACACTGCAACGACAAAAATACTACTTCAACACTGGCAATAAACAAAAATAAAACGCTAAGGTGGTAGACTAAGTTATTGGTGATCGATCAAACAGGACTTTGTTTTAATACATGGTCTAAAAATGGCTGCCACACATCAAAGAATTTACTAAGTTTGTCCGCTAATGTATACCTAATTCTCTCCATATGTAGTAGAGCAGTCAGTTCTGTGAGCCACATTTTGAATTGAGGTACAATATCCGACTTCCAGAGAGTCAAGATAATTTTCTTAGCAATTACCATTCCGAACAAAACTGTAGTTTGTGCAGCAGAGCTGAGGTGTAAAAGGGAAGAGGAAGATCCAAACAATGCAATTATTGGGTCCGGCTCTAATGTGCAATTATAGATATCAGAAAAACAATTAAAAATGTCCAACCAATAGTTATACAATTTGGGACAAGTCCAAAACAAATGAGTAAGAGAGCCTTCTCCAAGTTTACAACGATCGCATATCGAACTGATAGAAGGAAAAATCCTGTGCAGTTTAGTTTTTGAATAATGAAGTCTATGAAGCACTTTAAATTGAATTAACTGATGCCTTGCATTTATAGAGCAAGAATGGATCCTACACAGACTCCTCTCCCACACCTCATCTCCAATCAGCAAACCAAGCTCTTCCTCCCATGCCATCTTCAAAAAGTCAGATTTAAAATTTAAATACTCAGAAAAGGCTTTCACAAAACCAGAAACCAACTTTTTAGAATCCGGGGAACTCAGAAGGAGTGTAAAAATTGACCCCTCTTCCGGAAGAGATGGAAAATTAACAATACTCTGACGAACATAGTTTCTTATCTGTAAATAATGAAAAAAATGTGACGCAGGGAGAGAGAACTTGTTCTGCAACTGAGTAAATGATGCAAACTGCCTGTCAATATATAAATCTTTGAGAGTAATAATACCTTTCTGTGTTCAGACCTCAAAAGAGGCGTCTAAACATGAGGGTGGAAATGCATGATTACCGTATATTGGAGTGTGGATCGAAGTGTCTGGTAGACCACAACCTTTTTTGATCTGACTAAAGATTTTAACGCAGTTCGAAACTATAAAATTATTGACCTTGGTTCGCAGATTAGAGGATGAAAAAAGAAGAGCAGGGAGGGAACTATTCTCAACCCCACCACTCTCTATGACCACCCAAGGTGGGGTATCGGCAGACTTAACTTTTTTGTACCCTTCCTGCCAGTAAGCAAGAGTTCTAGCATTTGCAGCCCAATAATAAAACTGAAACAGTGGCAAAGCAAATCCACCCTTAAGTTTTGACTTACATAGATGAACTTTTGATATCCTGTGAGTTTTAAAGCCCCAGACAAATGGTAATACTACTGAGTCGATCACTTTAAAAAATGGCTTATTCAGAAAAATAGGTAAGTTTAAAAATAAATATAAAAATTTAGGAAGGGAAACCATTTTGATTACATTAATGCGACCTACCATGGAAATAGGGAGAGCCCTCCATTTCTCAACATCTATTTTCAATTTTTCTACTTGTTCAAGATAATTCAACTTAAAGATCAATTTAGGATCCTTAGGCAAAATAACACCCAAGTATTTCAATCTGTCTGTAATTTTAAAAGGCAAAACTTTTAAAAAATCAACATCCAAATTTGCAGTTAAAGCCACAAACTCACTCTTCTGCCAGTTAATTGTATAACCTGAGATTTCCCCAAATGACCTCACCACATCTAAGAGTACAGGAACAGATCGCTCAGGATTTGACAAAAACAAAACAACATCATCCACATATAAGGAAATGTAGTGCTTGATATTCCCCAATCTGACAGGGTCAATAGAGGGCTCATTCCTAATGGCTATTGCAAGAGGTTCAATAGAAATTGCAAAGAGCAAAGGGCTCAAAGGGCAGCCTTATCGTGTCCCGCGGTGTAAAAAAAAAAAGGCGCTGATCTATCTTGGTTAGTAAGAATAGAAGAAGAGGGATGCCTATATATCATATCAACCCATGATATAAACTGTTCGCCTAAACCGAACTTCTCCAGTACCCGGAGCATATAGGCCCACTCGACCTGGTCAAACGCCTTTTCAGCATCTAAACTCAGTACTGCGATCTTGGAAGCTCCCCAATGCCTATGATACATAATATTCATCAATCTTCGAACATTAAAGAAGGAAAACCTCTGGGGAATAAACCCAGTTTGATCCGGATGGATAATTGATCCAACATATCCATTTAATCTGTTTGCCAAAATTTTAGTGAAAATTTTCATATCCAAATTCAACAAAGCAATAGGTCGATAAGAGGAACATTCTGTTTCATCCTTTCCTTCTTTCAATAACAAAGAAATATTAGCTTCGTATAGCGTACGGGGAAATGCTTGAGTATGGAAAGAATGCTTAAACATTCTCAATAAAAGCGGGGCCACCTTTTCAGAATATTTTTTATACAATTCAATGCCAAACCCATCTAGGCCTGGGGACTTTCCACTGGGGAATGACTTAATAGCTTTCGAAACTTCTTCAATAGTAATATCTGAGTTTAAAGCCTCTCGTGCAGCGTCATTCATTTTCGGGAGATCCAACTTCCCTAACCAATCAGTTGGTGTGACGCAAGTCTGCCAATCAGGAGAGAGATCCATGATTATGTCCTCAAACAACAATCAGAAAGATCAGAGGGGCCGGGCCAGGTCGCCCGACGGAGACGGAGCGAATCAATGGACAGAAACTGAGGTTTTGGACTTGATTAGCATATGGGGAAACAATTCTTCTTCAACTCAGAACGCTTCGACTTTTTCAAAGAGTTCCAAATCAGCTATGTTTTCCAGAGTGGATTTGCTGAATTTCCAACTCAAAAAGAAAATACTATTGGTGACAGAAAGTTAGGTGGTGGACCACCATGTACCAAGCTCCCTGCAATGGCTCTGCCAGAGATGTAGTACCAGTCCCCTCTGAGAGCTGCAAAGCAACAGAATAAAAGGAAAAGCAAAACTGTCAGTAATGTTGCCTGTAAAAATAAATATCAGTTAAAAAGTTCACACTCGTGAGCGATCGTGGCTCAAGAGTTGGGAGTTCACCTTGTAATCGGAAGGTTGCCGGTTCGAGCCCTGGCTTGGACAGTCTCGGTCGTTGTGTCCTTGGGCAAGACACTTCACCCGTTGCCTACTGGTGGTGGTCAGAGGGCCCGGTGGCGCCAGTGTCCGGCAGCCTCGCCTCTGTCAGTGCGCCCCAGGGTGGCTGTGGCTACAATGTAGCTTGCCATCACCAGTGTGTGAATGGGTGGATGACTGGATATGTAAAGCGCTTTGGGGTCCTTAGGGACTATTAAAGCGCTATATAAATACAGGCCATTTACCATTTACACTATTAATATTAGAAAAATAGGTAATTACCAGTACTGTCAAGAGCCAAGTTCTTGCAGTTTTCTTTCCCCTCAAACATGGCTGACCTGGCGCTGGTGTCCATTAATAGTCTTCCCTCCTTGGCCCGCCTAAATCAACCCCTTCCTCATTTTTCCCCATATCATTTGAGAATTTCACACTGATCATCAAGTTGGGATCATAAGATATCCTTTGAAAACCACGCAAGGCTCCCTCCCACACAGCAGAGCGATTTATATTAAATTTGCACTGCTGTTTTGTGCTAATTTTGCTTGACAGTTCCAGTAGTGTCTCGCGAACAGGGACTTTTTCTGCATTAAAAAAATAAATAAAACAGAAAATAAAATATATCAGCCACTTGTTACAGAATTTGAGCATATGTGAGATTTAAAGCCTAAAAGTTTTACATTGATTTGACAATTCTGCAAAGCTATAATCATGTCTCGAACTCAAATTCTGTATGTTTGTTACTCACATCTGAGTAACAAGGGTTTTGGATCACTTGCACAACAGTTTCTAGGGGAGAGCTGGTCACGATCACGCCGTTTGATTGTATCAGCCTGCCCAACAGACCCTCAAAAGCCAGTACAATGTTTTCTGCATGTCCGTCAAAATTAATAACGACGTGATTTCGCTTATTTCGCTTATTATAAGTGAGTTCCCTTATGATCCCAAGTTGAATGAGATCGTTACGGTTAACTTCGGGTCTGATCCTATCTGCTGGATCGATAAAAAATGCCCTGTATTTGTATAGCACTTTACTAGTCCGTAGGGACCCCAAAGCGCTTTACACATCCAGTCATCCACCCATTCACACACACTGGTGATGGCAAGCTATATTGTAGCCACAGCCACCCTGGGGCGCACTGACAGAGGCGAGGCTGCCGGACACTGGCGCCACCGGGCCCTCTGACCACCACCAGTAGGCAACGGGTGAAGTGTCTTGCCCAAGGACACAACGACCGAGACTGTCCAAGCCAGGGCTCGAACCGGCAACCTTCCGATTACAAGGTGAACTCCCAACTCTTGAGCCACGATCGCTCACGAGTGTGAACTTTTTAACTGATATTTATTTTTACAGGCAACATTACTGACAGTTTTGCTTTTCCTTTTATTCTGTTGCTTTGCAGCTCTCAGAGGGGACTGGTACTACATCTCTGGCAGAGCCATTGCAGGGAGCTTGGTACATGGTGGTCCACCACCTAACTTTCTGTCACCAACAGTATTTTCTGTTGGAAATTCAGCAAATCCACTCTGGAAGACATAGCTGATTTGGAACTCTTTGAAAAAGTCGAAGAGTTCCGAGTTGAAGAAGAATTGTTTCCCCATATGCTAATCAAGTCCAAAACCTCAGTTTCTGTCCATTGACTCGCTCCGTCTCCAGTTTCCCCCGCCATGCTTTCTCGTTTGTCTTCTCCGGCGCTGATACTTGGCTTCTGTCTTGTGTCAGTGATGTAAAAGACGAGTTTAATGCGACATGACCATTCAAACAGCAGTTGCTTTCTAAAACATCAGATATGTATCGGATTCAGTACCACATACGAAAGTGAACTAGGTCAGATTTGAAAATATCGGATTTGTGCTGTTCAAACTGTCATACCATGATCGATATGGGTCGCATAGGGTCAAAAGTCGGATTTGATGTACTTTCGCCTGCAGTGTGAACGTAACCTAAGACCTGCAGTGTGAACGTAGCCTAAGAGACAGGGATCTGCTGGTACATGACATTGTCATATTTCAGGTCATCCACAGGGTTCAAGGTCCTATTCAAAGGTATTTGGGTATTCTGTGTTTTTCAGATTAATTAAAATAGTGATAAAAATCTTACCTATTAATCAAAATGGCCAGTTTAATAACCTAGTACAATCCAGTTTGCCAAATTGATAATATGCAATTAACTTAGAAACCTGAAATTGCATAATTATTAACATTCATCTATTAACATTCATCATTTTCAACATTCATCTATCTCCAGAAGGAAGCAACAGAAGAGCTGCTGAGGAGATGGTTGTTATATTCTGGAGAGACTATCTCCAAGATGCAGAAGGTAATTGCCATTTTAGTTTACAATAAACACATATAGCGATTTATAGTTCTGCATTTCTGAAATCTTTATTTTAAATAACATATTTGTATAACAATAACACCACAACTTCTGCTGCTTCTTAATTACCCTCTTGGTTGTAGTAACATTTTACATAGTTCTTTGAGACTGTTGAAAGATGAAAAGCATGCTCTATAGTCATTGCAATAACAGTGATTAAGATTCTTGCTTTAGATTAATACTCACTGGCAATTTATTCTGGCCAAATGATCTAATATAAAGTTACCTTATAACATTTTTTTCCTTCTCTGTTTTATGCAGAAGAAGAAGGACCTTCCAAGTTAGAGAAGCTATTGGCTTTTGCAACTGGAGCAACTGCGGTGCCACCTATTGGCTTTTCCCCAGCACCCTCGATTGAGTTCATTCATAGAGGGGATGACGACTTCTCTTCTACACCAATTTTCCCTCTTGCCAACACGTGTGTTAACTGCATTAGGCTGCCACTGCATGTTTCATACCAGTTGTTCAGGGAGATGTTTGATTTTGCATTAGGTAACACTTACGGCTTTGGCAGGGTGTGAACACATTATGCTGTACGAGTTTGTGGTTTTCTCTTTTGTATTGGTCTCTCTGCTGATTCAAAGTTAGTATTGAGTGTTCACTTTTTAAGGTTTTAATATTTCCAAATTTAGCTGCGTCAGTCAAATTGATGTTTTAAGACATCAATTTGACAAGAAGTGATTGTTCTTCAGGATTAAAATCCAATTGTTTAACAGCACTTCAGAAGTTTATTTAGAGTGTTGAATATGAACATATAATCTTTGTCTCACTTTACTCTTTTCATGTGTATGTGCATCTGTCTTTGATATGGTTGTCTTTCTGTCTGTTTATTCTTCTGCCTGTCTCAGTTTGTGTTTGATTGACAACAGAGCTGTCATTTTATCCTTTTAAAGAAAGTGCTTTCAATATTTTGTTATTTTTGATCAGATATGCGTTCTGAAATATTTTTTTGTTTTTAAATTTTTTTTGCAAAATATTTGATTCAATGTAGAAGGTGTAATAGTGAAGAAAACACATCTATTTCATGATTTCCATCATTTTCTAATGGATTCTGTCATGGTCACTGTGCCTGTTTGGCTGGCTCAGTGTGGCTACAAGTGTTTTTGTCTATCTTGTCCCTTCTCGCTCCCCTCTCGCGTTCTTCGCACTACCAGGGGCAGAGTTCATTGTGGACTCTTGCCCCTGGCTTCCGCACCTGCAAACAATCATCTGTGATCAGCACTCTCTCAAGCTCACTACTTAAGGCAGCTACTGGGAAGTCCTTGTGGCTGGATTATTGTGTAACCCTCGTCAGTGTTTCCTTAATTCTTCCACTTTCTTCAAGTTTCCTTCGTGCATCATTCTAATACTAATCTCCTCTCTCCATGCCAGACTCTGCATGCCCAGCCTGAGGACCTGCTGCTACTGATCTGCTGTGAGTGTGGTGAGTCGGTGTGGTGTGAGCATGAAGAGGAATCCCTAGGAGGAGAAGCCCCCATGTGTGAATAACCCGCTTGTGTTTTGACCTCACTGCCTTCATGACCCCTGGAGACCCCAACCCCCTTTCCCTTCACCTGTACATAGTTGCACTTGGTGTGAGAAAATAAACTAACTGATCTCTGTGATTCCAGTCTGCGTCTTGAGTCCCTCCTGAGCTTGTGACAGATTCACTTGTTGAATAATGTTCATTGCAGTCTCATTTATGTTGATGTCAATATCTGGAATTACAACATTATTGTTTGTTTGAAGTTCTGGTAATGGCCCTTCTTCATGGAGGTGAGCGTTATCGACATAAAAAATGTTATTTATAAACGACTGTAGTCCAACATTGTTTGTGACACCTGTATGCCACAGCTGAAGAGGCGTCTGTCTTCCTTGTGTAGAGAGACCATGGTTCTTCCACTGATTGACAAATTCTGTTAATGCTCTTTCAATCCTTGGCAAATAAACATAATGCATGCAAAAAAGATGTAGCTCATTCAGTGAATCCAGCATACCCTGTTCTTCCATAAAGTTAAAAATATTTATAAAGTGTCTTGATACAACTCTGTTGGGTTCTGCCCACAGTCTTTCAATTCTTTAGTTATGTACTGAAACACCTGTAATAACACTGCCTACTCCTCTTCTCTGTAAGATAAAACGAGCAACCTGTATATTTTCCATACCAATGATTACACCTGACCCTTAAGGGGAAACCTGTGGCGGACCACCAGGTGGCTCCACTCACACCCAAGTAGAAGGGAAGTGTTGGGGTGGAGATTTTGGTGCTTTTTGTACGTGGAGTTCTGGTGAATCCGTTAAAAAAGTTGGAGTGAGACACTGAGACCTCTCCTGTCGTCTTTACATACCTCCACATTGGTGACCCCTGTGGCGAACATGCTAAGGTTAGAAGACGAAGCCAGCTCCGGCCGATGGCTACGTTTGCTGTGGCGCTTAAATTGCCAGATTTTTGGCTTCACGACCCTCCTTCATGGTTCGTGCACGTAGAAGCTCCGTTTGCTCTTCGTGGAGTTTCAGCCGACAATACCAACTACCACCATGTGGTGACCTCACTTGACCCGCTGTCCACCCACCGCGTGATGACTCTCCTCCGGGACCCTCCCGCCCAAGGCAAATACACCGCCCTCAAGGCGCTGCTGCTGCGGCGTTACTCCATCTCTGATGTTGAGCGGGCCGAGACACTCCTCTCCCTTGCGGGCCTGTGCGATGGTACCGCTCTCGAGCTCATGGAGAACATGCTGTCCTTACTGGGCGCGGATGACGGAGGATTCCTCTTCATCCACCTCTTCCTCCGACGGCTGCCAGCTCCGGTGCGCGCTGGCCTTGCCAACTCCCTGCTATTGGCCGCGAAGGATTACCACTCCCTTGCGGAAGAGGCGGATCGCATCCCCCTGGCTACCAGGAGTTTCGGTGTCCAGGCGATTGTCCCGGACTCACCAACGGCTTCCCCCGCCCCCTCACTGATACTCCAGGGGCCCTCCGACTCGTCCATGGTGGCTGGAATCGCTGCACGGTGGCACAGCGGAAAAGGGCTTTGTTTTTATCACCAGCGTTTTGGAGTGAAGGCATGGCGCTGTCTGCCGCCTTGCAGTTTCAAGACCCAGGGAAACGGGCCCACCAGCGCTCTGTAGCAGCCGCGACCGCTGGCAACAAGGAAAGGCTGCTTTTCATAGAGGACTCACGCTTGGGGAGGCGTTTCCTGGTGGACTCCGGCTCACAGAAGAGCCTTCTTCCCCCGGCTGGCTCGGACAGGCTAGCTGAGGGCTGCAGGCCACTGCTAACTGCAGCTAATGGCTCCCCCATCAAAACCTTCGGTGAAAGGTTGGTGACTGTTTGCTTTCATGACCGTGACTTTCAGTAGAACTTTGTAGTTGCTGCTAGCTCTGTGCCTATAATAGGCACTGATTTTCTTTGTGCTCACGGACTGCTGGTTGATGTTGCTAACAGACGTTTAATTCATTACCCTGTTTGACTCAAATCTGATGGTCAGTGGCAACCTTGTGGGGGATTTCCGCCGTCTCAATAATGTCACAGAGAATGATCGTTATCCCATTCCCCACATCCATTCTGCGCATGCCTTTCAGCCTGAAAGGTGCTGCCCAAATCTTCCAGCGGTTGATGGACTCGGTCTTCCGCGGGCTGCCCTTTGTCTTTGTATATCTTGATGATATACTGGTGGCCACACATGTTCCATCAGCATCAGGTTTTTCAGCATTTGGTGGAGCATGGACTGATCATTAATCTGTCTAAATGCCAGTTTGGGTTGCCGGTTCTCGACTTCCTGGGGCACCGTATTTCCGCCGAGGGCGCAGTTCCGTTGCCTGACAAAGTCCGAGCCGTTTCAGATTTTCCACATCCCACATCTGTTAAGGCACTGCAGGAATTTTTGGGGATGGTGAATTTTTTTTTCTCCCCAGAGCAGCGCATCTGCTGCAGCCCCTTTACGGGGTGTTAAAAGGTAAGAAGGCTAATGACTCCATTGACTGGTTTCCGGAACGCATCCAAGCGTTTTCTGATGCTAAGTCAGCGTTAGCTAATGGTGCCCTTCTGACCCACCCATCCCCGTTGGCGCAGATTGCGATGACCACCGATCTGTCGATATAGCGGTGGGTGCGGTGCTGGACCAGCGAATCTCGGGTATCTGGCAACCGCTCGCCTTTTTAAGGCGTACACTACGAGACAGCAAGCATTTTTGACAGGGAGCTACTAGCTGTCCACCTGGCGACCCGTCATCTCCGTTTTTTTCTGGAGGGTCGTCACTTTACTACGTACGTGGACCACAAACCCTTGACGTTTGCGATGTCCAAAGTTTCTCATCCATGCCAGTTGGCAGCCATTTCTGAGTTTACCACGGACATTCAGCGCTTGGCTGGTAAGTCCAATCATGTGGCTAACTGTTTGTCCCGTGCACTGGTTTCTCCCATGTTTGTCGGCTGCAGCTTCAGCAGCAGCTTCATCCTCGCCTGCAGCTTCAGCATCAGTTTCAGCCTCGCCTGCAGCTTCAGCATCAGCTTCAGCCTCGCCTTCAGCATCAGTTTCAGCTTCAGCATCAGCTTCATCCTTGCCTGCAGCTTCAGCATCAGCTTCATCCTCACCTGCAGCTTCAGCATCAGCTTCAGCCCCGCCTTCAGCATCAGTTTCAGCTTCAGCATCTGCTTCATCCTCGCCTGCAGCTTCAGCCTCGCCTGCAGCTTCAGCATCAGCTTCATCCTTGCCTGCAGCTTCAGCCTCACCTGCACCTTCAGCATCATCATCCTCGCCTGCAGCGTCAGCATCATCATCCACGCCTGCAGCGTCATCATCCACGCCTGCAGCGTCAGCATCCACGCCTGCAGCGTCCGCATCCACACCTGCAGCGTCAGCATCCACGCCTGCAGCGTCAGCACCTGCCACGCCTGCAGCGTCAGCATCTGCCTCGCCTGGTCTGGCCTCAGCATCTGCCTCGCTTGCAGCTTCAGCCTCGCCACCTTCAGGTCCACAACTGCCGCCTCAACATCGTCGGCCATCTGCCAGGCCACTTGTCGGGCATCATCGCCACCGTGGACGACCTCCTGAATGCCGCCGCTGCCTTCCGCGTGGCCAGCCCTCCGGACTTCTGTCGCCACCGCCACTGCCTTCCGCGTGGCCGGCCTGCGGACCTGCTCTGTCGCCACCACTACCTTCCGCGTGGCCAACCTCCGGACCTTCTCTGTCGCCGCCACTGCCTTCCGCGTGGCCGGCCTCCGGACCTTCTCTGTCACCGCCACTGCCTTCCGTGTGGTCAGCCTCCGGACCTGCTCTGTTGCCACCACTGCTTTCCGCGCGGTTGGCCACCAGATTTGCCCCGCACCCGTCGCCGCCGTCTTCCATGCGGTCAGCCTCCGAGAGGACTTGGCAATGGACTAGTGAACTGGCGACCGGGCCATCCCCCAGAGCTGTCTCCTCGCCACCACTGCCTACTAGGTAGCCGACCCCCTGAACTGTTTCACTCTGGGCTCCTGTGCGGGCAACCCCCGGGCTGGCCACCTGAACTACATTTTAGGCCCTGCTCCCCTGTGTGTTATGGACATTTTTTGGGGGACTCTGGGGGCTTCGTTTTGGTCCTGGTCCGGGCCCTCCGTCCTGGACCTCCCACCGCCCACCTGGGTCTGGTGGCGTGTTTTGGGGCTGTCGGGAGCCAGCCCTTGAGGGGGGGGGTACTGTCATGGTCCTGGGTTGTTGACCCAGCGTTTTGTGTTTCCTTTTGGTTTCATCTTTGTGTTAATTCTTATTTTGTATTAGTTCTTAGGGTTGGTTCTTATTAGCCCTACCTGTGTCTGTCCTCTGTGCTCTGTTCGTGTCCCCGAGTTTGTGTTGTAAAACAGTCTGTGTGTTTCCTGTTTTACTTTGTAGGTCTGTGTCTCGTCTTGTAAATTAGGTTCAGCTGTGCTTCCCTCCTGTGTGTCATTCCCCTCATTACCTCGTGTGTATTTATAGTGTGTGTCTGCCTGTGTTCCTCTTCTCGTCATCTGTGTTTCTCCGTGAATCCACTGTGTTACTCTGCATTTCTTTGTGTAACCCGGTGTTCACTCTGCGTCTCTCTGCCATCATTATCTGTGCATTTTGCTCCTCATCCCGTGTCCTTATGTTTTCAGGTTAGTTCTTTAGTTTTCCCCAGTTTAGGTTTTGTTAACTGTTCGGGGGTTCTGCTCTTGTTTTCCTGTTTTGCCACTTTGTCAGTTCTGTAAATAAAGCTCACTCGCACCCCAGCCAGTACCTG
>NW_020327332.1:0-21402 GCF_001858045.2 Oreochromis niloticus | reverse complement strand
AATAAGAAACAGAGCAGGATACAATAGGGCCTTCGCACTTTTGTGCTCGGGCCCTAATTAAAGCTGCAAGCAGCGATATGAGGGCCCTCGCACCCCGGCGCGTCGAGCCAAGCCCACACCTAAAACCAGCGCTTCCGATCTGATGTCACATTGATGGAATTCATGCAGTTTAACCACCAGCTAAAATTTCATCTCATTCAACCATTATTATAGTCGTCCCACTAGGTGGCGCTCTAACCATTACTGACAAATGGCATAACAAACATTTCCGAGCTCGAGTCTCATCACGCCTGCGACCTTTGGGAGAGATTGGACATTGTGTTTTTGGCGACAGCAGTTACTGCTTTTTGGCGAGTGATTGAAACTCCACGTGCCGCCATGACCACCCCGTTCCTGAACGTAAAAAGCTTCGCAATTTAACATCACAAAGGTCTTTAGATTCCACACACAGGAGATCGCGTAATCTAATGAAATCCCTTGGAGGAGTTCGTCAAAGTATGAGGCCTGAAAAGAGGGGAAAATGTCGCCAAATTACACCTTAATTTTAAAATGGCTGACTTCCTGTTGGATTTGGGATATTGCTCCAAGAGACTTTTTTGTACATCTTGATATCTCCAATAAGCTTGCCAGGTTTCAACTCATACATAAAACACAGAGCAGGGGCTGTTGTTTGAAATTTTGTAGGGGGCGCTGTAGCCATTTGCGCTGTTCAAGGAAAATGAACATATAAAAAAGCCTCATCACATTAGAGGTGTGCGCCAAATTTCAAGACTTTTTAAATTTCAAGCCCCTCAAAAGCCACTTCCTTTCATGGTGAACTGCGTTGCCACCAGGGTGCGCCGTTCAGTTTAAGTCACAATTTTTCTCACTGAAGCATCAAGAGGGACTGATGGTGATATTCACCGCTTTGAGGTGGCCACGATGAACCTGTGAAAATCAGTAACAAAATGAAAGACATGACATTTCCTGGTGCCACTAGGTGGCTCTACGTATTCCTGACAAGGGCATATCAATCTGTTCAGGCGGGTTGACATCATCCTGTAAATCTGGTACTGATCAGATTGGATTTCATTGAGTTACACTAATTTGTTTCTTCATGGCGAGACCTCAATGTTCGCCATGCTGCTGGGTCACACCCTTCAGCGAAAACTCACAGTTTTCTCTGTAACCAAGACCAACTCTTAAGGCTTCCTGGAGAAATTTGAGGCTGCAGATGTCACCCCATTACAATACTGTACCCCAAAGTGTAAAACATGACATTTCCTGTTCCCCTAGGTGGCGCTGTCCCTGGGTCAAATATGGCAGTTGAAATATGTTCAGGGGTGGAGCCTTATCATATGTGTCCATTTGGTCAAGGTCGGACAATGTATGACAGAACGAGAGGCAATAAGATTTTCATGGCGAGTCATCGAAATTCGCCGTGGCGCCACGGCCTCACAGTAACCCGAAAACTCAAAAGCTCCGCAATTTAACATGGCCCAGGTGTGTAGTTGACACTGACCAAATATGAAGCTTGTACGATGAAATTCCAATGAGGAGTTCGCAAAAGTTCGAGGCATGGAAATGGCAAAATTAGAGCCAAAATGTCACCTTCACTTCCAAATGGCGACTTCCTGTTGGGTTTAGGACATGGCCATAATAGACTTTTATGTGCGTCTCGAACGTTAGATATGTGTTCCGAGTTTTATACATGTAGTCATACCCATCTCGGGGGCTCGCGTTTCTCATTTTTCTAGGTGGCGCTACTGAGCCATTTCCCTGGACATGTCTACGGACTAAAATACGTAAATTTTCACCAGACCTGACGCGTCTGCAAAATTCATGAGTTTTCGAGCATGTTAGGCCCTCAAAAGGCCGATTCATTTGCCGAATAATAATAATAATAATAATAATTAAAGCTGCAAGCAGCGTTATGAGGGCCTCGCACCCCAGCATCGAGCCAGCCCAACACCTAAACCAGCACGTCCGATCTGATGTCACATTGATGGAATTCATGCATTTAACCACCAGCTAACATTTCATCTCATTCAATCATGATTATAGTCGTCCCACTAGGTGGCGCTCTAACCATTACTGACAAATGGCATAACAAACATTTCCGAGGTCGAGTCTCATCACGCCTGCGACCTTTGGGAGAGATTGGACATTGTGTTTTTGAGTGACAGCAGATTACTGCTTTTTGGCGAGTGATTGAAACTCCACGTGCCGCCATGACCACCCCGTTTCCCTGAACGTAAAAAGCTTCCAATTAACATCACAAAGGTCTTTAGATTCCACACACTGGAGATGGTCAATTGATGAAATCCCTTGGAGAGTTCGTCAAAGTATGAGGCCTGAAAAGAGGGGAAAATGTCGCCAAATTACACATTAATTTTAAAATGGCTGACTTCCTGTTGGATTTGGGATATTGCTCCAAGAGACTTTTTTGTACATCTGATATCTCCTATAAGCTACCAGGTTTCAGACTCATAATAAAACACAGAGCAGGGGCTGATGTTTGAATTGTAGGGGCGCTGTGGAGCCATTTGCGCTATTCAATGAAAATGATCAATACAAGAAAGCCTCATCACATTGAGGTGTGCCAAATTCAAGACTTTTTAAACTTTCCAAGCCCTCAAAAGCCACTTCATCTTTCATGGTGAACTGCGTTGCCACCAGGGTGCCCGTTCAGTTAAAGTCACAATTTTCTCACTGAAGCATCAAGGGACTGATGGTGATATTCACCGCTTTTGAGGTGGCCACGATGAACCTGTGAAAATCAGTACAACAAATGAAAGACATGACATTTCCTGTTCCCACTAGTGGCGCTCTGCGTATTCCTGACAATGGGCACATCAATCTGTTCAGGGCGGTCTGACATCATGCCTGTAAATCTGGTACTGATCACTGGATTTCATTGAGTTATACTAATTTGTTTCTTCATGGCGAGACTCAAAGTTCGCCATGCTGCTGGGGTCACACCCTTTTCGAAAAGTCACAGTTTTCACTGTAACCCAAGACCAACTCCTTAAGGCTTTCCTGGAGAAATTTGAGGCTGCAGATGTCACCCATTACAATACTGTACCCAAAGTGTAAAACATGACACTTCCTTTCCCACTAGGTGGCGCTGTCCTGATGTCAAATATGGCAGTTGAAATATGTTCAGGGTGGAGCCTTATCAATATTGTGCTCTTTGGTCCAGGTCGGACAATGTATGACAGAATGAGAGCAATACGATTTTCATGGCGAGTCATCGAAATTCGCCGTGGCGCCACGGCCTCACCGTATCCCAAAACTCAAAAGCTCCGCAATTTAACATGGCCCAGGTGTGTAGTTGAACTGACCAAATATGAAGCTTACATGAAATTCCAATGAGGAGTTCGCAAAAGTTCGAGGCATGGAAATGGCAAAATTAGAGCCAAAATGTCACCTTCACTTCCAAATGGCGGACTTCCTGTTGGGTTTGCGTCAATGGTCCCACTGACTTTTTTGTTCGTCTTGGCATGATACACAGTGTGCCAATTTCATACATGTAGCTAAACATGTGTCGTAGGGCTGCATTTAACAAGCATAGGTGGCGCTACAGAGCCATTCCCATGCTCATATGTAAAACCATTAAAATACAAAATTTTTCACCAGACCTGGCATGTGTGCAAAATTCATGAGTTTTGAGCATGTTAAGCCCTCAAAAGGCCTTCTTTCTGAAATAATAATAATAATAATAATTAAAGCTGCAAGCAGCGATATGAGGGCCCTCGCACCCCGGCGCGTCGAGCCAAGCCCAACACCTAAAACCAGCGCTTCCGATCTGATGTCACATTGATGGAATTCATGCATTTAACCACCAGCTAAAATTTCATCTCATTCAACCATTATTATAGTCGTCCCACTAGGTGGCGCTCTAACCATTACTGACAAATGGCATAACAAACATTTCCGAGCTCGAGTCTCATCACGCCTGCGACCTTTGGGAGAGATTGGACATTGTGTTTTGAGCGACAGCAGGTTACTGCTTTTTGGCGAGTGATTGAAACTCCACGTGCCGCCATGACCACCCCGTTTCCCTGAACGTAAAAAGCTTCGCAATTTAACATCACAAAGGTCTTTAGATTCCACACACAGGAGATCGCGTAAATCTAATGAAATCCCTTGGAGGAGTTCGTCAAAGTATGAGGCCTGAAAAGAGGGGAAAATGTCGCCAAATTTACACATTAATTTTAAAATGGCTGACTTCCTGTTGGATTTGGGATATTGCTCCAAGAGACTTTTTTGTACATCTTGATATCTCCAATAAGCTTGCCAGGTTTCAAACTCATACATAAAACACAGAGCAGGGGCTGTTGTTTTGAAATTTTGTAGGGGGCGCTGTGGAGCCATTTTGCGCTGTTCAAGGAAAATGAACATATAAAAAGAAATCCCTCATCACATTAGAGGTGTGCGCCAAATTTCAAGACTTTTTAAACTTTTCAAGCCCCTCAAAAGCCACTTCATCTTTCATGGTGAACTGCGCTGCCACCAGGGTGCGCCGTTCAGTTTATAGTCACAATTTTCTCACTGAAGCATCAAGAGGGACTGATGGTGATATTCACCGCTTTTGAGGTGGCCACGATGAACCTGTGAAAATCAGTACAACAAAATGAAAGACATGACATTTCCTGGTGCCACTAGGTGGCGCTCTACGTATTCCTGACAATGGGCATATCAATCTGTTCAGGGCGGGTCTGACATCATCCCTGTAAAATCTGGTACTGATCAGATTGGATTTCATTGAGTTACACTAATTTGTTTCTTCATGGCGAGACCTCAATGTTCGCCATGCTGCTGGGGTCACACCCTTCAGCGAAAACTCACAGTTTTCTCTGTAACCCAAGACCAACTCCTTAAGGCTTTCCTGGAGAAATTTGAGGCTGCAGATGTCACCCATTACAATACTGTACCCCAAAGTGTAAAACATGACATTTCCTGTTCCCACTAGGTGGCGCTGTCCCTGGTGTCAAATATGGCAGTTGAAATATGTTCAGGGGTGGAGCCTTATCATATGTGTCCACTTTGGTCAAGGTCGGACAATGTATGACAGAACGAGAGGCAATAAGATTTTCATGGCGAGTCATCGAAATTCGCCGTGGCGCCACGGCCTCACAGTAACCCGAAAACTCAAAAGCTCCGCAATTTAACATGGCCCAGGTGTGTAGTTGACACTGACCAAATATGAAGCTTGTACGATGAAATTCCAATGAGGAGTTCGCAAAAGTTCGAGGCATGGAAATGGCAAAATTAGAGCCAAAATGTCACCTTCACTTCCAAATGGCGGACTTCCTGTTGGGTTTAGGACATGGCCATAATAGACTTTTATGTGCGTCTCCGAACGTTAGATATGTGTTCCGAGTTTTATACATGTAGGTCATACCCATCTCGGGGGCTCGCGTTTCTCATTTTTCTAGGTGGCGCTACTGAGCCAATTTTCCCTGGACATGTCTACGGACATTAAAATACGTAAATTTTCACCAGACCTGACGCGTCTGCAAAATTTCATGAGTTTTCGAGCATGTTTAGGCCCTCAAAAGGCCGATTCATTTGCCGAAATAATAATAATAATAATAATAATAATAATAATAATAATAATAATAATAATAATGAAACAGAGCAGATACAATAGGGCCTTCGCACTTGTGCTCGGGCCCTAATTAAAGCTGCAAGCAGCGATATGAGGGCCCTCGCACCCCGGCGCGTCGAGCCAAGCCCAACACCTAAAACCAGCGCTTCCGATCTGATGTCACATTGATGGAATTCATGCATTTAACCACCAGCTAAAATTTCATCTCATTCAACCATTATTATAGTCGTCCCACTAGGTGGCGCTCTAACCATTACTGACAAATGGCATAACAAACATTTCCGAGCTCGAGTCTCATCACGCCTGCGACCTTTGGGAGAGATTGGACATTGTGTTTTTGAGTGACAGCAGATTACTGCTTTTTGGCGAGTGATTGAAACTCCACGTGCCGCCATGACCACCCCGTTTCCCTGAACGTAAAAAGCTTCGCAATTTAACATCACAAAGGTCTTTAGATTCCACACACAGGAGATCGCGTAAATCTAATGAAATCCCTTGGAGGAGTTCGTCAAAGTATGAGGCCTGAAAAGAGGGAAAATGTCGCCAAATTACACATTAATTTTAAAATGGCTGACTTCCTGTTGGATTTGGGATATTGCTCCAAGAGACTTTTTTGTACATCTTGATATCTCCATAAGCTTGCCAGGTTTCAAACTCATACATAAAACACAGAGCAGGGGCTGTTGTTTTGAAATTTTGTAGGGGGCGCTGTGGAGCCATTTTGCGCTTTCAAGGAAAATGAACATAAAAGAAAGCCTCATCACATTGGAGGTGTGCGCCAAATTTCAAGACTTTTTAAACTTTCAAGCCCCTCAAAAGCCACTTCATCTTTCATGGTGAACTGCGTTGCCACCAGGGTGCGCCGTTCAGTTTATAGTCACAATTTTCTCACTGAAGCATCAGAGGGACTGATGGTGATATTCACCGCTTTTGAGGTGGCCACGATGAACCTGTGAAAATCAGTACAACAAAATGAAAGACATGACATTTCCTGGTGCCACTAGGTGGCGCTCTACGTATTCCTGACAATGGGCATATCAATCTGTTCAGGGCGGGTCTGACATCATCCCTGTAAAATCTGGTACTGATCAGATTGGATTTCATTGAGTTACACTAATTTGTTTCTTCATGGCGAGACCTCAATGTTCGCCATGCTGCTGGGGTCACACCCTTCAGCGAAAACTCACAGTTTTCTCTGTAACCCAAGACCAACTCCTTAAGGCTTTCCTGGAGAAATTTGAGGCTGCAGATGTCACCCATTACAATACTGTACCCCAAAGTGTAAAACATGACATTTCCTGTTCCCACTAGGTGGCGCTGTCCCTGATGTCAAATATGGCAGTTGAAATATGTTCAGGGGTGGAGCCTTATCATATGTGTCCACTTTGGTCAAGGTCGGACAATGTATGACAGAACGAGAGGCAATAAGATTTTCATGGCGAGTCATCGAAATTCGCCGTGGCGCCACGGCCTCACCGTATCCCGAAAACTCAAAAGCTCCGCAATTTAACATGGCCCAGGTGTGTAGTTGACACTGACCAAATATGAAGCTTGTACGATGAAATTCCAATGAGGAGTTCGCAAAAGTTCGAGGCATGGAAATGGCAAAATTAGAGCCAAAATGTCACCTTCACTTCCAAATGGCGGACTTCCTGTTGGGTTTGCGTCAATGGCCCATGACTTTTTTGTTCGTCTTGGCATGATACACATGTGTGCCAGATTTCATACATGTAGCTAAACGATGTGTTCGTAGGGCTGCATTTAACAAGGCATAGGTGGCGCTACAGAGCCATTTCCCAGTGCTCATATGTAAACCATTAAAATACAAAATTTTTCACCAGACCTGGCATGTGTGCAAAATTCAAGAGTTTTGAGCATGTTAAGCCCTCAAAAGGCCCTTTTTGCCTGAATAATAATAATAATAATAATTAAAGCTGCAAGCAGCGATATGAGGGCCCTCGCACCCCCGGCGCGTCGAGCCAAGCCCAACACCTAAAACCAGCGCTTCCGATCTGATGTCACATTGATGGAATTCATGCATTTAACCACCAGCTAAAATTTCATCTCATTCAACCATTATTATAGTCGTCCCACTAGGTGGCGCTCTAACCATTACTGACAAATGGCATAACAAACATTTCCGAGCTCGAGTCTCATCACGCCTGCGACCTTTGGGAGAGATTGGACATTGTGTTTTTGAGCGACAGCAGGTTACTGCTTTTTGGCGAGTGATTGAAACTCCACGTGCCGCCATGACCACCCCGTTTCCCTGAACGTAAAAAGCTTCGCAATTTAACATCACAAAGGTCTTTAGATTCCACACACAGGAGATCGCGTAAATCTAATGAAATCCCTTGGAGGAGTTCGTCAAAGTATGAGGCCTGAAAAGAGGGGAAAATGTCGCCAAATTTACACATTAATTTTAAAATGGCTGACTTCCTGTTGGATTTGGGATATTGCTCCAAGAGACTTTTTTGTACATCTTGATATCTCCAATAAGCTTGCCAGGTTTCAAACTCATACATAAAACACAGAGCAGGGGCTGTTGTTTTGAAATTTTGTAGGGGGCGCTGTGGAGCCATTTTGCGCTGTTCAAGGAAAATGAACATATAAAAAGAAATCCCTCATCACATTAGAGGTGTGCGCCAAATTTCAAGACTTTTTAAACTTTTCAAGCCCCTCAAAAGCCACTTCATCTTTCATGGTGAACTGCGTTGCCACCAGGGTGCGCCGTTCAGTTTATAGTCACAATTTTCTCACTGAAGCATCAAGAGGGACTGATGGTGATATTCACCGCTTTTGAGGTGGCCACGATGAACCTGTGAAAATCAGTACAACAAAATGAAAGACATGACATTTCCTGGTGCCACTAGGTGGCGCTCTACGTATTCCTGACAATGGGCATATCAATCTGTTCAGGGCGGGTCTGACATCATCCCTGTAAAATCTGGTACTGATCAGATTGGATTTCATTGAGTTACACTAATTTGTTTCTTCATGGCGAGACCTCAATGTTCGCCATGCTGCTGGGGTCACACCCTTCAGCGAAAACTCACAGTTTTCTCTGTAACCCAAGACCAACTCCTTAAGGCTTTCCTGGAGAAATTTGAGGCTGCAGATGTCACCCATTACAATACTGTACCCCAAAGTGTAAAACATGACATTTCCTGTTCCCACTAGGTGGCGCTGTCCCTGATGTCAAATATGGCAGTTGAAATATGTTCAGGGGTGGAGCCTTATCATATGTGTCCACTTTGGTCAAGGTCGGACAATGTATGACAGAACGAGAGGCAATAAGATTTTCATGGCGAGTCATCGAAATTCGCCGTGGCGCCACGGCCTCACAGTAACCCGAAAACTCAAAAGCTCCGCAATTTAACATGGCCCAGGTGTGTAGTTGACACTGACCAAATATGAAGCTTGTACGATGAAATTCCAATGAGGAGTTCGCAAAAGTTCGAGGCATGGAAATGGCAAAATTAGAGCCAAAATGTCACCTTCACTTCCAAATGGCGGACTTCCTGTTGGGTTTAGGACATGGCCATAATAGACTTTTTGTGCGTCTCCGAACGTTAGATATGTGTTCCGAGTTTATACATGTAGGTCATACCCATCTCGGGGGCTCGCGTTTCTCATTTTTCTAGGTGGCGCTACTGAGCCAATTTTCCCTGGACATGTCTACGGACATTAAAATACGTAAATTTTCACCAGACCTGACGCGTGTGCAAAATTTCATGAGTTTTCGAGCATGTTTAGGCCCTCAAAAGGCCGATTCATTTGCCGAAATAATAATAATAATAATAATAATAATAAAATAATAATAATAATAATAATAATAATAATAAAAACAGAGCAGATACAATAGGGCCTTCGCACTTTGTGCTCGGGCCCTAATTAAAGCTGCAAGCAGCGATATGAGGGCCCTCGCACCCCCGGCGCGTCGAGCCAAGCCCAACACCTAAAACCAGCGCTTCCGATCTGATGTCACATTGATGGAATTCATGCATTTAACCACCAGCTAAAATTTCATCTCATTCAACCATTATTATAGTCGTCCCACTAGGTGGCGCTCTAACCATTACTGACAAATGGCATAACAAACATTTCCGAGCTCGAGTCTCATCACGCCTGCGACCTTTGGGAGAGATTGGACATTGTGTTTTTGAGCGACAGCAGGTTACTGCTTTTTGGCGAGTGATTGAAACTCCACGTGCCGCCATGACCACCCCGTTTCCCTGAACGTAAAAAGCTTCGCAATTTAACATCACAAAGGTCTTTAGATTCCACACACAGGAGATCGCGTAAATCTAATGAAATCCCTTGGAGGAGTTCGTCAAAGTATGAGGCCTGAAAAGAGGGGAAAATGTCGCCAAATTTACACATTAATTTTAAAATGGCTGACTTCCTGTTGGATTTGGGATATTGCTCCAAGAGACTTTTTTGTACATCTTGATATCTCCAATAAGCTTGCCAGGTTTCAAACTCATACATAAAACACAGAGCAGGGGCTGTTGTTTTGAAATTTTGTAGGGGGCGCTGTGGAGCCATTTTGCGCTGTTCAAGGAAAATGAACATATAAAAAGAAATCCCTCATCACATTAGAGGTGTGCGCCAAATTTCAAGACTTTTTAAACTTTTCAAGCCCCTCAAAAGCCACTTCATCTTTCATGGTGAACTGCGTTGCCACCAGGGTGCGCCGTTCAGTTTATAGTCACAATTTTCTCACTGAAGCATCAAGAGGGACTGATGGTGATATTCACCGCTTTTGAGGTGGCCACGATGAACCTGTGAAAATCAGTACAACAAAATGAAAGACATGACATTTCCTGGTGCCACTAGGTGGCGCTCTACGTATTCCTGACAATGGGCATATCAATCTGTTCAGGGCGGGTCTGACATCATCCCTGTAAAATCTGGTACTGATCAGATTGGATTTCATTGAGTTACACTAATTTGTTTCTTCATGGCGAGACCTCAATGTTCGCCATGCTGCTGGGGTCACACCCTTCAGCGAAAACTCACAGTTTTCTCTGTAACCCAAGACCAACTCCTTAAGGCTTTCCTGGAGAAATTTGAGGCTGCAGATGTCACCCATTACAATACTGTACCCCAAAGTGTAAAACATGACATTTCCTGTTCCCACTAGGTGGCGCTGTCCCTGATGTCAAATATGGCAGTTGAAATATGTTCAGGGGTGGAGCCTTATCATATGTGTCCACTTTGGTCAAGGTCGGACAATGTATGACAGAACGAGAGGCAATAAGATTTTCATGGCGAGTCATCGAAATTCGCCGTGGCGCCACGGCCTCACCGTACCCGAAAACTCAAAAGCTCCGCAATTTAACATGGCCCAGGTGTGTAGTTGACACTGACCAAATATGAAGCTTGTACGATGAAATTCCAATGAGGAGTTCGCAAAAGTTCGAGGCATGGAAATGGCAAAATTAGAGCCAAAATGTCACCTTCACTTCCAAATGGCGGACTTCCTGTTGGGTTTGCGTCAATGGTCCCATGACTTTTTTGTTCGTCTTGGCATGATACACATGTGTGCCAGATTTCATACATGTAGCTCAAACGATGTGTTCGTAGGGCTGCATTTAACAGGCATAGGTGGCGCTACAGAGCCATTTCCCAGTGCTCATATGTAAAACCATTAAAATACAAAATTTTCACCAGACCTGGCATGTGTGCAAAATTTCAGAGTTTTGAGCATGTTAAAGCCCTCAAAAAGGCCTTTTTTGCCTGAATAATAATAATAATAATAATAATAATAAAAACAGATACAATAGGCTCGCACTGTGCTCCCAATTAAAGCTGCAAGCAGCGATATGAGGGCCCTCGCACCCCGGCGCGTCGAGCCAAGCCCAACACCTAAAACCAGCGCTTCCGATCTGATGTCACATTGATGGAATTCATGCATTTAACCACCAGCTAAATTTCATCTCATTCAACATTATTATAGTCGTCCCACTAGGTGGCGCTCTAACCATTACTGACAAATGGCATAACAAACATTTCCGAGCTCGAGTCTCATCACGCCTGCGACTTTGGGAGAGATTGGACATTGTGTTTTTGAGTGACAGCAGATTACTGCTTTTTGGCGAGGATTGAAACTCCACGTGCCGCCATGACCACCCCGTTTCCCTGAACGTAAAAAGCTTCGCAATTTAACATCACAAAGGTCTTTAGATTCCACACACAGGAGATCGGTAATCTAATGAAATCCCTTGGAGGAGTTCGTCAAAGTATGAGGCCTGAAAAGAGGGAAAATGTCGCCAAATTACACATTAATTTTAAAATGGCTGACTTCCTGTTGGATTTGGGATATTGCTCCAAGAGACTTTTTTGTACATCTTGATATCTCCATAAGCTTACCAGGTTTCAGACTATAATAAAACACAGAGCAGGGGCTGATGTTTTGAAATTTTGTAGGGGGCGCTGTGGAGCCATTTTGCACTATTCAAGGAAAATGATCACATAACAACAAAGCCTCATCACATTGGAGGTTGGGCCAAATTCAAGACTTTTTAAATTTCCAAGCCCCTCAAAAGCCACTTCGTCTTTCATGGTGAACCGCGTTGCCACCAGGGTGCGCCGTTCAGTTTAAGTCACAATTTTCGCACAGAAGCATCATGAGGACTGATGGTGATATCACCGCTTTTGAGGTGGCCACGATGAACCTGTGAAAATCAGTACAACAAAATGAAAGACATGACATTTCCTGGTGCCACTAGGTGGCGCTCTACGTATTCCTGACAATGGGCATATCAATCTGTTCAGGGCGGGTCTGACATCATCCCTGTAAAATCTGGTACTGATCAGATTGGATTTCATTGAGTTACACTAATTTGTTTCTTCATGGCGAGACCTCAATGTTCGCCATGCTGCTGGGGTCACACCCTTCAGCGAAAACTCACAGTTTTCTCTGTAACCCAAGACCAACTCCTTAAGGCTTTCCTGGAGAAATTTGAGGCTGCAGATGTCACCCATTACAATACTGTACCCCAAAGTGTAAAACATGACATTTCCTGTTCCCACTAGGTGGCGCTGTCCCTGATGTCAAATATGGCAGTTGAAATATGTTCAGGGGTGGAGCCTTATCATATGTGTCCACTTTGGTCAAGGTCGGACAATGTATGACAGAACGAGAGGCAATAAGATTTTCATGGCGAGTCATCGAAATTCGCCGTGGCGCCACGGCCTCACCGTATCCCGAAAACTCAAAAGCTCCGCAATTTAACATGGCCCAGGTGTGTAGTTGACACTGACCAAATATGAAGCTTGTACGATGAAATTCCAATGAGGAGTTCGCAAAAGTTCGAGGCATGGAAATGGCAAAATTAGAGCCAAAATGTCACCTTCACTTCCAAATGGCGGACTTCCTGTTGGGTTTGCGTCAATGGTCCCACTGACTTTTTTGTTCGTCTTGGCATGATACACATGTGTGCCAAATTTCATACATGTAGCTAAAACGATGTGTTCGTAGGGCTGCATTTAACAAGGCATAGGTGGCGCTACAGAGCCATTTCCCAGTGCTCATATGTAAAACCATTAAAATACAAAATTTTTCACCAGACCTGGCATGTGTGCAAAATTCAAGAGTTTTCGAGCATGTTAAAGCCCTCAAAAAGGCCTTCTTTTGCCTGAATAATAATAATAATAATTAAAGCTGCAAGCAGCGATATGAGGGCCCTCGCACCCCCGGCGCGTCGAGCCAAGCCCAACACCTAAAACCAGCGCTTCCGATCTGATGTCACATTGATGGAATTCATGCATTTAACCACCAGCTAAAATTTCATCTCATTCAACCATTATTATAGTCGTCCCACTAGGTGGCGCTCTAACCATTACTGACAAATGGCATAACAAACATTTCCGAGCTCGAGTCTCATCACGCCTGCGACCTTTGGGAGAGATTGGACATTGTGTTTTTGAGCGACAGCAGGTTACTGCTTTTTGGCGAGTGATTGAAACTCCACGTGCCGCCATGACCACCCCGTTTCCCTGAACGTAAAAAGCTTCGCAATTTAACATCACAAAGGTCTTTAGATTCCACACACAGGAGATCGCGTAAATCTAATGAAATCCCTTGGAGGAGTTCGTCAAAGTATGAGGCCTGAAAAGAGGGGAAAATGTCGCCAAATTTACACATTAATTTTAAAATGGCTGACTTCCTGTTGGATTTGGGATATTGCTCCAAGAGACTTTTTTGTACATCTTGATATCTCCAATAAGCTTGCCAGGTTTCAAACTCATACATAAAACACAGAGCAGGGGCTGTTGTTTTGAAATTTTGTAGGGGGCGCTGTGGAGCCATTTTGCGCTTTCAAGGAAAATGAACATATAAAAAGAAATCCCTCATCACATTAGAGGTGTGCGCCAAATTTCAAGACTTTTTAAACTTTTCAAGCCCCTCAAAAGCCACTTCATCTTTCATGGTGAACTGCGTGCCACCAGGGTGCGCCGTTCAGTTTATAGTCACAATTTTCTCACTGAAGCATCAAGAGGGACTGATGGTGATATTCACCGCTTTTGAGGTGGCCACGATGAACCTGTGAAAATCAGTACAACAAAATGAAAGACATGACATTTCCTGGTGCCACTAGGTGGCGCTCTACGTATTCCTGACAATGGGCATATCAATCTGTTCAGGGCGGGTCTGACATCATCCCTGTAAAATCTGGTACTGATCACATTGGATTTCATTGAGTTACACTAATTTGTTTCTTCATGGCGAGACCTCAATGTTCGCCATGCTGCTGGGGTCACACCCTTCAGCGAAAACTCACAGTTTTCTCTGTAACCCAAGACCAACTCCTTAAGGCTTTCCTGGAGAAATTTGAGGCTGCAGATGTCACCCATTACAATACTGTACCCCAAAGTGTAAAACATGACATTTCCTGTTCCCACTAGGTGGCGCTGTCCTGATGTCAAATATGGCAGTTGAAATATGTTCAGGGGTGGAGCCTTATCATATGTGTCCACTTTGGTCAAGGTCGGACAATGTATGACAGAACGAGAGGCAATAAGATTTTCATGGCGAGTCATCGAAATTCGCCGTGGCGCCACGGCCTCACCGTATCCGAAAACTCAAAAGCTCCGCAATTTAACATGGCCCAGGTGTGTAGTTGACACTGACCAAATATGAAGCTTGTACGATGAAATTCCAATGAGGAGTTCGCAAAAGTTCGAGGCATGGAAATGGCAAAATTAGAGCCAAAATGTCACCTTCACTTCCAAATGGCGGACTTCCTGTTGGGTTTGCGTCAATGGTCCCATGACTTTTTTGTTCGTCTTGGCATGATACACATGTGTGCCAATTTCATACATGTAGCTAAAACGATGTGTTCGTAGGGCTGCATTTAACAAGGCATAGGTGGCGCTACAGAGCCATTTCCCAGTGCTCATATGTAAAACCATTAAAATACAAAATTTTTCACCAGACCTGGCATGTGTGCAAAATTCCAAGAGTTTTCGAGCATGTTAAGCCCTCAAAAAGGCCCTTCTTTTGCCTGAATAATAATAATAATAATAATAAAAAAAAAAAATAATATAATAATAATAAGAAACGAGCAGATACAATAGGGCCTTCGCACTAGTGCTCGGGCCCTAATTAAAGCTGCAAGCAGCGATATGAGGGCCCTCGCACCCCCGGCGCGTCGAGCCAAGCCCAACACCTAAAACCAGCGCTTCCGATCTGATGTCACATTGATGGAATTCATGCATTTAACCACCAGCTAAAATTTCATCTCATTCAACCATTATTATAGTCGTCCCACTAGGTGGCGCTCTAACCATTACTGACAAATGGCATAACAAACATTTCCGAGCTCGAGTCTCATCACGCCTGCGACCTTTGGGAGAGATTGGACATTGTGTTTTTGAGCGACAGCAGGTTACTGCTTTTTGGCGAGTGATTGAAACTCCACGTGCCGCCATGACCACCCGTTTCCCTGAACGTAAAAAGCTTCGCAATTTAACATCACAAAGGTCTTTAGATTCCACACACAGGAGATCGGTAAATCTAATGAAATCCCTTGGAGGAGTTCGTCAAAGTATGAGGCCTGAAAAGAGGGGAAAATGTCGCCAAATTTACACATTAATTTTAAAATGGCTGACTTCCTGTTGGATTTGGGATATTGCTCCAAGAGACTTTTTTGTACATCTTGATATCTCCATAAGCTTACCAGGTTTCAGACTCATACATAAAACACAGAGCAGGGGCTGATGTTTTGAAATTTTGTAGGGGGCGCTGTGGAGCCATTTTGCGCTATTCAATGAAAATGATCACATAACAAGAAAGCCCTCATCACATTGGAGGTTGGCCAAATTTCAAGACTTTTTAAACTTTCCAAGCCCCTCAAAAGCCACTTCATCTTTCATGGTGAACTGCGTTGCCACCAGGGTGCGCCGTTCAGTTTAAAGTCACAATTTTCTCACTGAAGCATCATGAGGGACTGATGGTGATATTCACCGCTTTTGAGTGGCCACGATGAACCTGTGAAAATCAGTAAACAAAATGAAGACATGACATTTCCTGTGCCACTAGGTGGCGCTCTACGTATTCCTGACAATGGGCATATCAATCTGTTCAGGCGGGTCTGACATCATCCTGTAAATCTGGTACTGATCAGATGGATTTCATTGAGTTACACTAATTTGTTTCTTCATGGCGAGACATCAATGTTCGCCATGCTGCTGGGGTCACACCCTTCGCGAAAACTCACAGTTTTCACTGTAACCAAGACCAACTCCTTAAGGCTTTCCTGGAGAAATTTGAGGCTGCAGATGTCACCATTACAATACTGTACCCCAAAGTGTAAAACATGACATTTCCTGTTCCCACTAGGTGGCGCTGTCCCTGGTGTCAAATATGGCAGTTGAAATATGTTCAGGGGTGGAGCCTTATCATATGTGTCCTTTGGTCCAGGTCGGACATGTATGAGAAGAGAGGCAATAAGATTTTCATGGCGAGTCATCGAAATTCGCCGTGGCGCCACGGCCTCACGTATCCCGAAAACTCAAAAGCTCCGCAATTTAACATGGCCCAGGTGTGTAGTTGACACTGACCAAATATGAAGCTTGTACGATGAAATTCCAATGAGGAGTTCGCAAAAGTTCGAGGCATGGAAATGGCAAAATTAGAGCCAAAATGTCACCTTCACTTCAAATGCGGACTTCCTGTTGGGTTTGCGTCAATGGTCCACAGACTTTTTTGTTCGTCTTGGATGATACACATGTGTGCCAGATTTCATACATGTAGCTCAAACGATGTGTTCGTAGGGCTGCATTTAACAAGGCATAGGTGGCGCTACAGAGCCATTTCCCATGCTCATATGTAAAACCATTAAAATACAAAATTTTTCACCAGACCTGGCATGTGTGCAAAATTTCATGAGTTTTTGAGCATGTTAAAGCCCTCAAAAAGGCCCTTTTTTGCCTGAATAATAATAATAATAATAATAATAATTAAAGCTGCAAGCAGCGATATGAGGGCCCTCGCACCCCCGGCGCGTCGAGCCAAGCCCAACACCTAAAACCAGCGCTTCCGATCTGATGTCACATTGATGGAATTCATGCATTTAACCACCAGCTAAAATTTCATCTCATTCAACCATTATTATAGTCGTCCCACTAGGTGGCGCTCTAACCATTACTGACAAATGGCATAACAAACATTTCCGAGCTCGAGTCTCATCACGCCTGCGACCTTTGGGAGAGATTGGACATTGTGTTTTTGAGCGACAGCAGGTTACTGCTTTTTGGCGAGTGATTGAAACTCCACGTGCCGCCATGACCACCCCGTTTCCCTGAACGTAAAAAGCTTCGCAATTTAACATCACAAAGGTCTTTAGATTCCACACACAGGAGATCGCGTAAATCTAATGAAATCCCTTGGAGGAGTTCGTCAAAGTATGAGGCCTGAAAAGAGGGGAAAATGTCGCCAAATTTACACATTAATTTTAAAATGGCTGACTTCCTGTTGGATTTGGGATATTGCTCCAAGAGACTTTTTTGTACATCTTGATATCTCCAATAAGCTTGCCAGGTTTCAAACTCATACATAAAACACAGAGCAGGGGCTGTTGTTTTGAAATTTTGTAGGGGGCGCTGTGGAGCCATTTTGCGCTGTTCAAGGAAATGAACATATAAAAAGAAATCCCTCATCACATTAGAGGTGTGCGCCAAATTTCAAGACTTTTTAAACTTTTCAAGCCCCTCAAAAGCCACTTCATCTTTCATGGTGAACTGCGTTGCCACCAGGGTGCGCCGTTCAGTTTATAGTCACAATTTTCTCACTGAAGCATCAAGAGGGACTGATGGTGATATTCACCGCTTTTGAGGTGGCCACGATGAACCTGTGAAAATCAGTACAACAAAATGAAAGACATGACATTTCCTGGTGCCACTAGGTGGCGCTCTACGTATTCCTGACAATGGGCATATCAATCTGTTCAGGGCGGGTCTGACATCATCCCTGTAAATCTGGTACTGATCAATTGGATTTCATTGAGTTACACTAATTTGTTTCTTCATGGCGAGACCTCAATGTTCGCCATGCTGCTGGGGTCACACCCTTCAGCGAAAACTCACAGTTTTCTCTGTAACCCAAGACCAACTCCTTAAGGCTTTCCTGGAGAAATTTGAGGCTGCAGATGTCACCCATTACAATACTGTACCCCAAAGTGTAAAACATGACATTTCCTGTTCCCACTAGGTGGCGCTGTCCCTGATGTCAAATATGGCAGTTGAAATATGTTCAGGGTGGAGCCTTATCATATGTGTCCACTTTGGTCAAGGTCGGACAATGTATGACAGAACGAGAGGCAATAAGATTTTCATGGCGAGTCATCGAAATTCGCCGTGGCGCCACGGCCTCACCGTATCCCGAAAACTCAAAAGCTCCGCAATTTAACATGGCCCAGGTGTGTAGTTGACACTGACCAAATATGAAGCTTGTACGATGAAATTCCAATGAGGAGTTCGCAAAAGTTCGAGGCATGGAAATGGCAAAATTAGAGCCAAAATGTCACCTTCACTTCCAAATGGCGGACTTCCTGTTGGGTTTGCGTCAATGGTCCCACTGACTTTTTTGTTCGTCTGGCATGATACACATGTGTGCCAAATTTCATACATGTAGCTAAAACGATGTGTTCGTAGGGCTGCATTTAACAAGCATAGGTGGCGCTACAGAGCCATTTCCCAGTGCTCATATGTAAAACCATTAAAATACAAATTTTCACCAGACCTGGCATGTGTGCAAAATTCCAAGAGTTTTCGAGCATGTTAAAGCCCTCAAAAGGCCCTTCTTTGCCTGAATAATAATAATAATAATAATAATAATAATAATAAAAACGAGCAGATACAATAGGCCTTCGCACTCTCAGTCTCGGCCCTAATAATAAGAAACAGAGCAGATACAATAGGGCCTTCGCACTCTCGGTGCTCGGGCCCTTATTAATAAATAATAATAAACAGAGCAGATACAATAGGGCCTTCGCACTCGAAGTGCTCGGCCATAATAATAATAAAAGAAAGAGCAGATACAATAGGGCCTTCGCACGTCAGTGCTCGGGCCCTAATTAAAGCTGCAAGCAGCGATATGAGGGCCCTCGCACCCCCGGCGCGTCGAGCCAAGCCCAACACCTAAAACCAGCGCTTCCGATCTGATGTCACATTGATGGAATTCATGCATTTAACCACCAGCTAAATTTCATCTCATTCAACCATTATTATAGTCGTCCCACTAGTGGCGCTCTAACCATTACTGACAAATGGCATAACAAACATTTCCGAGCTCGAGTCTCATCACGCCTGCGACCTTTGGGAGAGATTGGACATTGTGTTTTGAGCGACAGCAGGTTACTGCTTTTTGGCGAGTGATTGAAACTCCACGTGCCGCCATGACCACCCCGTTTCCCTGAACGTAAAAAGCTTCGCAATTTAACATCACAAAGGTCTTTAGATTCCACACACAGGAGATCGCGTAATCTAATGCAATCCCTTGGAGGAGTTCGTCAAAGTATGAGGCCTGAAAGAGGGGAAAATGTCGCCAAATTTACACATTAATTTTAAATGGCTGACTTCCTGTTGGATTTGGATATTGCTCCAAGAGACTTTTTTGTACATCTTGATATCTCCAATAAGCTTGCCAGGTTTCAAACTCATACATAAACACAGAGCAGGGGCTGTGTTTTGAAATTTTGTAGGGGGCGCTGTGGAGCCATTTTGCGCTGTTCAAGGAAAATGAACATATAAAAGAAATCCCTCATCACATTAGAGGTGTGCGCCAAATTTCAAGACTTTTTAAACTTTCCAAGCCCCTCAAAAGCCACTTCATCTTTCATGGTGATCTGCGTTGCCACCAGGGTGCGCCGTTCAGTTTAAGTCACAATTTTCTCACTGAAGCATCAAGAGGACTGATGTGATATCACCGCTTTTGAGGTGGCCACGATGAACCTGTGAAAATCAGTACAACAAATGAAAGACATGACATTTCCTGTGCCACTAGGTGGCGCTCTACGTATTCTGACAATGGGCATATCAATCGTTCAGGGCGGGTCTGACATCCCTGTAAAGTCTGGTACTGATCAGACTGGATTCATTGAGTTAACTAATTTGTTTCTTCATGGCGAGACTCAAGTTCGCCATGCTGCTGGTCACACCCTTCGCGAAAACTCACAGTTTTCCTGTAACCCAAGACCAACTCCTTAAGGCTTTCCTGGAGAAATTGAGGCTGCAGATGTCACCATAACAATACTGTACCCCAAAGTGTAAAACATGACTTCCTGTTCCCACTAGTGGCGCTGTCCTGATGTCAAATATGGCAGTTGAAATATGTTCAGGGGTGGAGCCTTATCATATGTGTCCTTTGGTCAAGGTCGGACAATGTATGACAGAACGAGAGGCAATAAGATTTCATGGCGAGTCATCGAAATTCGCCGTGGCGCCACGGCCTCACAGTAACCCGAAAACTCAAAAGCTCCGCAATTTAACATGGCCCAGGTGTGTAGTTGACACTGACCAAATATGAAGCTTGTACGATGAAATTCCAATGAGGAGTTCGCAAAAGTTCGAGGCATGGAAATGGCAAAATTAGAGCCAAAATGTCACCTTCACTTCCAAATGGCGGACTTCCTGTTGGGTTTAGGACATGGCCATAATAGACTTTATGTGCGTCTCCGAACGTTAGATATGTGTTCCGAGTTTTATACATGTAGGTCATACCCATCTCGGGGCTCGCGTTTCTCATTTTTCTAGGTGGCGCTACTGAGCCAATTTCCCTGGACATGTCTACGGACATTAAAATACGTAAATTTTCACCAGACCTGACGAGTCTGCAAAATTTCATGAGTTTTCGAGCATGTTTAGGCCCTCAAAAGGCCGATTCATTTGCCGAAATAATAATAATAATAATAATATAATAATAATAATAATAATAATAATAATAAGAAACAGAGCAGATACAATAGGGCCTTCGCACTTTTGTGCTCGGGCCCTAATTAAGCTGCAAGCAGCGTTATGAGGGCCCTCGCACCCCTCGCGCGTCGAGGCACGCCCAACACCTAAAACCGATCTGATGTCACATTGATGGAATTCATGCATTTAACCACCAGCTAACATTTCATCTCATTCAACCATGATTATAGTCGTCCCACTAGGTGGCGCTCTAACCATTACTGACAAATGGCATAACAAACATTTCCGAGCTCGAGTCCATCACGCCTGCGACCTTTGGGAGAGATTGTACTTGTGTTTTTGAGTGACAGCAGGTTACTGCTTTTGGCGAGTGATTAAACTCCACGTGC
>NW_020327331.1:0-8503 GCF_001858045.2 Oreochromis niloticus | reverse complement strand
ATGCTGGAGGCATCCACACTATTGAGTTCCTGTTTCTCTTTATTCTTTATTGTGTGGATCTGAGGCATCCACACTATGAGTTCTGTTTCTCTTTATTCTTTATTATTATTCTTAGGACTTCCGTACACTTTTCGCCGTGGATCTACTTCCACAATTTTCAGCCGATTTTCACCGTTCAAATTTTAAACTATTCTGCTATTTCTGCTAATGATGGCTATATCTTTGGTATTTATTAATATTATACTTTTAAAATATTAAGCTTTTTGTGCTTTTGTCCCATTGAAATGAATGGGAAACTTCGCAATTCTGCTAAAATTGCTTGTTTTGAAACTTAACTACTTTTTCCTACTTTCACGTAGAACAACCATTCAAACTTTAAAATGTTCTCAATTATTGGGCTATTCAGGAATAAATCAGCTTTTTCAAATCTTTTACCGTTTTATTTTATCCCTCTTAAGTTTTGAGTTGCAAAATTGTGATTTTTCACAAAATACATGCGTTGTTATGGTTGCTATGCACTTGGCTTCCAGTGTGCCACTGAAGGTTTTGCAGTCTTCTCTTCATGTCCGAACAACTTCTTGCTACTTGCTCAATTTTCACTCAACTTCCACAAATTATACATCAAAACGTAGGTATTTTTGCTGGCTTTCAGAAAATGTCACTATCATGTTGTGAGATTTATAGAATTTTGGCAAATCTCCTCAGACCAACACAAAGTCTCAAAACTCTCCATAGAAAGTCAATGGAGAGTTTGTTCAAAATCACCGCTTGATTTCTGTAATGAGAGGCATATTCGAATCGTCATATCTCCTTAACGAAGCGAAGTTAAACATGAGGCTTGTCCCAGTATATCTTCAGACACTCCTGACGCTCACAATTCAAGAATTTCTTTCTCACCTATTACCGTTCTGAAATGAGTTAGACTTGTTTGAGGGTAGGAAATTCGTCCTTCGCTCAGATTTCTTCAGCTTCAAACTCTGGAAATGAACCACTTTTTTCTCTCGTCATATCTTTTTGATGGATTTCCACAGAGACCTGAAAATTTCCATGACTGTTCACCAAAGCCTGCTGTCTCTTACGGTGAAAAATGATATCGATACTCCAAATAGATTTAGAGTTAGAAAGCGTTGTTTGAGGGCAGTCAAGGCAGTTTTTGCTTGCCTCTACTCAGTTATGGTGCATTACAAGTCAAATATCTTTAAAATTCATATTTTAATGATAAATGTCAACACTTAAGATTCCCCATCTCTTCTGAACAAAACGGTGTAAGAATGACCGTTCTAGCCCCTACGGTTAGGAAATTATGGCCATTTGTTTGAGAGGAATCCTCACTATGAGAAATTCACTGCAGAAATCCTGTCTCTGTGCTCTGTGTGTGTAAAAACGGCTGCACCTGTTTTGGCGGGAAAAGTGCACAGGCTCTCTGATTGGTGGATTCAAATTCAGCAGCTCCCAGGCTGCTTGACTGAGCTAGAAACTTACTTCTCTCTCCCTGTGTGTGTGTGTGTGTGTGTGTGTGTGTGTGTGTGTGTGTGTGTGTGTGTGTGTGTGTGACAGAGAGAGAGAGAGAGAGAGAGAGAGAGAGAGAGAGAGAAAGGCTTTTATGGGATGATCTCATTGTAAGATTTAAATTCAATATATTTAGACTGGTTGACTGAATTGGATCTTGTGTTGTGTGTGTGTGTGTGTGTGTGTGTGTGTGTGTGTGTGTGTGTGTGTGACAGAGAGAGAGAGAGAGAAAGCCTTTTTATGGGATGATCTCATTGTAAGATTTAAATTCAATATATTTAGACTGGTTGACTGAATTGGATCTTGTGTGTGTGTGTGTGTGTGTGTGACAGAGAGAGAGAGAGAGAGAGAGAGACAGAGAAAGCCTTTTTATGGGATGATCTCATTGTAAGATTTAAATTCAATATATTTAGACTGGTTGACTGAATTGGATCTTGTGTGTGTGTGTGTGTGTGTGTGTGTGTGTGACAGAGAGAGAGAGGGAGAGAGAGAGAGAGAGAGAGAGAAAGCCTTTTTATGGGATGATCTCATTATAAGATTCAAAATCAATATATTTAGACTGGTTGACTGAATTGGATCTTGTGTGTGTGTGTGTGTGTGTGTGTGTGTGAGTGACAGAGAGAGAGAGGGAGAGAGAGAGAGAGAGAGAGAGAGAGAGAGAGCCTTTTTATTGGATGATCTCATTGTAAGATTTAAATTCAATATATTTAGACTGGTTGACTGAATTGGATCTTGTGTGTGTGGTGTGTGTGTGTGTGTGTGTGTGTGTGTGACAGAGAGTGAGAGAGAGAGAGAGAGAGAGAGAGAGAGAGACAGAGAAAGCCTTTTTATGGGATGATCTCATTGTAAGATTTAAATTCAATATAGTTAGACTGGTTTACTGAATTTGATCCTGTGTGTGTCTGTCTGTGCATGTGTGTTACCATATGTGTACATATTTGTGGTTGTGTGACTGTTATACTTTTTTTTGCTGTTTTTTTTCATTTAACAATTACATTTGAGGGACCCTTAGCATGTTCAGGATTTTTTCAGCTGTCCATTTTGCTTTTCCAATTTTTCTATTTAGGTTATTACTATTGTGCTAAGTCATAGCATTTCTGCTGCTTTCCAGTATTTGTGCTAAATACAGCATTTCTGCTAAATCATACTATTTCTTCTATTTCATCAGATTTGTGCTAAATATAGTGTTTCTGCTACAACATAGTATTTCTGCCAAATATAGTATTTTTGATTAATATAGTTTTCTACCAAATCATAGTACAGTTTTACTGCTTTTATATGGCTTCTGAGACAACCAATCATATCCGAGGGCTTGCACATTCAAATTTGCATATGTTGCCTTCATGGCTTCCCAGCCAGCCAATCATATCTTAGGCTGCACATTCAAATTTGCATATGGGGATTCATGGCTTCTAAGACAACCAATCATATCTGAGGCTGGTTACAATTGCATATCCTATGGCTTCCCAGCCACAATCATATCTAGGCCTTGCACATTCAAATTTGCATATTGGGGCAATCATGGCTTCTAAGACAACCAATCATCTATGTCATATATCTATGATATTTCATATTTTTATTTTAAATGGTCAACATTTCAGATTTCCCATGTCTTCTGAACACAGGTCTAAGAATGACCGTTGTAGCCCTACGGTTAGGAATTTATGGCTGTTTGTTTGAGGAGTCCTCACTATGAGAAATAGACTGCAAAATCTGTCTCTCTCTGTGCTGTAAAGCCTGCACTTGGTGCACCAGTTTTGGCAGGAAAAAGCACACAGCCCCTCTGATTGGTGGATTCAATTGAGAATCTCACAGCTGTTTGACTGACCTAGAAACATGCTGTTAACAGCCCCTGTTCACTTGCTGATGCTATGTGTGTGTGAGCCTGAGTGTGGGTGTGAGTGTTTGAGTGTGTGTGTGTGTGGGTGTGTGTGTGTGTGTGTGTGTGTGTGTGCGAGAGAGAGAGAGAGAAAGACACACACAAAGCCTTTTTAGGGCAGCATCTCATTGTTGGATAAAATATAATATATTCAGACTGGTTGACTGGCATAGACCTGTGTGTGTGTCTCTCTCTGTACATTTGTGTATCCATATAAAGTTCTTGATTTTGTGTGTATTTGTTGATTTGTGTATCCATATTTAATTTTGTGTGTAACTGTTGGCTGTTCTTATTTGTATTTCTAAATGTATTTTTATTTATTTTATTTTTTCACAGGTGAACAAAAATTAGTTTTGAGCAAACTTAACCATGTTCCTTTTTATTCAGCTTGTCATTTTACCTTTCCAATATTTTCACTTAAGTTATTACTATTCTGCTCAATCATAGTATCTGTTCTAAATCATTGTTATTGAGCTATATTGTAGGATTTCTGCTAAATCATAGTATTTCTACTATATTATATTTTTCTTTCTAAATATATCATTTCTGCTATAGAGTAGTATTTCTGTAATGTTTAAGAATGTTTGGCTAAATATATTCTTTCTGTTATCTTATACTATTTCTCCGAAATTCTTGTATTTTTGGGAAGTTATCGTGTTTCTGGTAAGTTACAATATTTCTGCTAAGTTCTGCTATGCTATTGTATTTCTGCCAAGTATTATGTTTCCTCTAAGATATTGCAGTTCTGCTAAGTTACTACATTTTAGCAACGTTCCTTTGCTTCCGCAAAGTTTTTACAATTTCTGCAACTTTTCAGCTTTTTCAGCTAGTTTCAGCTGACAGCTTCAGCGTTCCAGCATCCACACTGCATTTTCGCAGGAAATGCAATTTTTCTAGTTATTGTGTGGATGTGGGGCTCCACTATTGAGTTCCTTTTCTCTTTATTCTTATTATTATTTTAGGACTTCCGTACACTTTTCGCCGTGATTACTTCCACAATTTTCAGCCGATTTTCACCGTTCAAATTTTAACTATTCTGCTATTTCTGCTAATGATGGCTATATCTTTTGGTATTTTTAATCTTATACTTTTTAAAATATTACGCTTTTTCCTTATTTGTCCCATTGAATGAATGGGAAACTCCGCAATTCTGCTAAACTTGCTTGTTTTTGAAACTTAACTACTTTTTCCTATTTCACGTAGAAAACCATTCAAACTTTAAAATGTTCTCAAATTATTGGGCTATCAGGAATAATCAGCTTTTTCAAATCTTTTACCGTTTTATTTTTATCCCTCTTAAAGTTTTGAGTTGCAAAATTGTGATTTTTCACAAAATACATGCGTTGTTATGGTTGCTATGCACTTGGCTTTCAGTGTGCCACTGTAGGTTTCGCAGTCTTCTCTTCATGTCCGAACAACTTCTTGCTACTTGCTCAATTTTCACTCAACTTCCACAAATTATACATCAAAACGTAGGTATTTTTGCTGGCTTTCAGAAAATGTCACTATCATGTTGTGAGATTTATAGAATTTTGGCAATCTCCTCAGACCAACACAAAGTCTAAAACTCTCCATAGAAAGTCATGGAGAGTTTGTTCAAAATCACCGCTTGATTTCTGTAATGAGAGGCATATTCGAATCGTCATATCTCCTTAACGAAGCGAAGTTAAGACATGAGGCTTGTCCCAGTATATCTTCAGACACTCCTGACGCTCACAATTCAAGAATTTCTTTCTCACCTATTACCATTTGGCCATGAATTGGGTTTGTTTGAGGGTAGGAAATTCGTCCCTCGCTCAGATGTCTTCAGATTTCAAACTCTGGAAATGAGGCACTTTTTTCTCTCGTCATATCTTTTTGATGGATTTCCACACAGACCTGAAAATTTCCATGACTGTTCGCCAAAGCCTGCTGTCTCTTACAGTGAAAGAATGATATCGATACTCCAAATAGATTTAGAGTTAGAAGCATTGTTTGAGGGCAAGTCAAGGCAGTTTTGCTTTGCCTCTACTCAGTTACAGTGTATTACAAGTCAATATCTTCAATAATTTATATTTTATCGCTGATTATGAAGACCTGCAGATTCCCCATCTCTTCTGAACAAACGGTGTTAGAATGAGCATTCTAGCCCCTACGGTTAGGAAATTATGGCCATTTGTTCGAGGGGATCCTGAATGTGAGAAATACACTGAAGAAAACCCATAGCTCTCTCTGTGTCTGTCTGTGTAAGTGCTGATTACAGCAGGTGCAGCCAATTTAGCTGACCTAGATATGCCAGCCCAGACTCTCAACAGCCTCTGCACACTTGCTCTCTGTGTATGTGTGTGTTCAATATTTCTCCATGTAAAGTATTACTCCTCCATAATAGTATTTGTGCTAAATCAAAGTACTTTACTACATCTTAGTACTTCTGCTCATCATAGTATTTCTGCTGAATCATAGTATTTTTGCCATATCATGGTATTTGTGGTAAAGCATTGTATTTCCACAAATAACAGTATTATGTACTGTTATATTATTACTGCTCATAGTATTTCTGCCAAATCATAAATAACTGCAAATAAAGATTTTTGAGCCAAATCATAGTGTTTGTGCTAAATCTAGTAATTCTGCTCAGTGATATAACTTCTGCTAGCTGTAGTGCTTTTTGCTAGATTATAGAATTTCTTCTACATCAAGTATTTCATGTAAATCATAGAGCAGTTTTTACAGTCATCTTACTGTTAAGCCATAAATTCGTTTGTTTGAGGGGTGGAAATCTGTCCTCCTGTCACTTTTCAAACTCTGAAAATGAAGCCGTTTCTCTCTCATCATATCTCCGTGACGGAGGTAAAAGGAGCAATGGAAATCGCAGTGAAAGTTCAGCAAGTCTGCTGATTCACCCAGTACAAGAATTGTGCTTCTATCCCACCTACTTCTGGAGTTACATGACGTTTTGTAACTCCAAAAATCGGCGTTTTACGCCTCTCACCGCGATCTAAATCTGGACAGTTCATCTCCCCGTTTTCCAAACCGCTGCTCTGTTTCCAGTGGCACAGTTGGTAATGACGCCGGTCGGCAGCCTAAAGATCACGGGTTCAATTCCACCTTGGTCAACATTTTTTTTTTCCCTAGAAATTAATACACTATCACAGACAAGTAATTCATATTCAATTTATTACAATTCTGCAAACTTTTATGATTTTAGCAGCTTTTCTAATATGGACCTCAGATTCTTCTTAACACTCCATGGCACAAATACTGTTCCCTTTAGCTCTGTGTATCTGTGTGTGTATCAATATTTTCCCATTTTAAAGTATTACTCCTCCATAATTGCATTTCTGTTAAATCAAAGTACTTTTACTACATCTTAGTACTTCTGCTCAATCATAGTATTTCTGCTGAATCATAGTATTTTTGCCATATCATGGTATTTGTGATAAAGCATTGTATTTCCACAAAATAACAGTATTATGTACTGTTATATTATTACTGCTCATAGTATTTCTGCCAAATCATAATATAACTGCAAAATAAAGATTTTTGAGCCAAATCATAGTGTTTGTGCTAAATCCTAGTAAATCTGCTCAGTGATATAACTTCTGCTATGCTGTAGTGCTTTTTGCTAGATTATAGAATTTCTTCTAAATCAAAGTATTTCATGTAAATCATAGAGCAGTTTTTACAGTCATCTTACTGTTAAGCCATAAATTACGTTTGTTTGAGGGGTGGAAATCTGTCCTCCTCTCACTTTTCAAACTCTGAAAATGAAGCCGTTTCTTCTCTCATCATATCTCCGCGACGGAGGTAAAAGGAGCATGAAAATCGCAGTGAAAGTTCAGCAAAGTCTGCTGATTCACCCAGTACAAGAATTGTGCTTCTATCCCACCTAGTTTGGAGTTACACACGTTTTGTAACTCCAAAAACGGCGTTTTAACGCCTCTCACCGCGATCTAATTCTGACAGTTCATCTCCCGTTTTCCAAACAGCTGCTCTGTTTCCCAGTGGCACAGTTGGTAATGACGCCGGTCGGCAGCCAAGATCACGGTTCAATTCCACCTTGGTCAACATTTTTTTTTCCCTAGAAATTAATACACTATCACAGACAAGTAATTCATATTCATCATTTATTACAATTCTGCAAACTTTTATGATTTTAGCAGCTTTTCTAATATGGACTCAGATTCTTCTTAACACTCCATGGCACAAATACTGTTCCCTTTAGGCTCTGTGTATCTGTGTGTGTATCAATATTTTTCCCATTTTAAAGTATACCCTCCATAATTGCATTTCTGTTAAATCAAAGTACTTTTACTACATCTTAGTACTTCTGCTCAATCATAGTATTTCTGCTAAATCATAGTATTTTTGCCATATCATGGTATTTGTGCCAAAACATTGTATTTGTACAAAGTCATAATATTTCTTCTAAATCATATTATTTCAATCAAATCTCAGGAGTTGTGCTAAAACACATATTATTACCAAATCATAGTATCTGTACCCAACATATCTGTTCAACTTATTTAACTCTTCTCAACAGTCCAACACCTCTTCTCACCCGTTTCAGCAGAATTGAGTTTTTTCACCCCTTTCAGCACAAATCCCAGCTTTTTCAGGTGTTTTCAAGAAATCGCTTTTATTTCTGATTGCTGATGTCTTTGTTTTTCAGCCGCCGCACCCTTTCCAGTGCGCAATCAGTAATGACACGGCTCTGCAGCTCAAAGGTCGTGGTTCAATCCCACCTTGGTCAACATTTTTTTTTCACTACAAATTATACACTTTCACAGACCTGTAATTTATATTGCTAATTTTTTTCACTACCAAATGAGTAGTGCAAACATACTATGTCTGCAACATCAGTATATCTGTTATGTTATAGTATTACTACTAAATCACAGTATTTCTGCCAATTCAAGGAGGCTGACTGTTACTAAGTGCATCAGTGTGCATAGGTCATCTCTTGTGTTGGAGTGCCTCTTGTGGCGCCTTTTGGGTAGTGCCTTAGTAAACGTGAACACTGCAAAGAAGTGGTATCAGACTGGTTTGTAGTGGAGGAATTGTTGCCAGTTTCTTTCATCTTTAATCCGTATTCATGTTGTAATGTAGTAGTACCACAATATGCAGAAACACTAT
>NW_020327330.1:0-14211 GCF_001858045.2 Oreochromis niloticus | reverse complement strand
AAGACATCAGCAATCAGAAATAAAAGAGATTTCTGTTGAAAACACCTGAAAAGCTGGATTTGTGCTGAAAAGGGGTGAAAAACTCAATTCTGCTGAACGGGTGAAGAAGAGGTGTTGGACTGTTGAGAAGAGTTAAATAAGTTGAACAGATATGTTGGGTACAGATACTATGATTGGTAATAATACTGTGTTTTTAGCACAACTCCTGAGATTTGATTGAAATAATATGATTTAGAAGAATATTATGACTTTGTACAAATACAATGTTTGGCACAAATACCATGATATGGCAAAATACTATGATTTAGCAGAAATACTATGATTGAGCAGAAGTACTAAGATGTAGTAAAGTACTTTGATTTAACAGAAATGCAATTATGGAGGAGTAATACTTTAAAATGGGAGAAATATTGATACACACACAGATACACAGAGCCTAAAGGGAACAGTATTGTATCATGGAGTGTAACAAGAATCTGAGGTCCATATTAGAAAAGCTGCTAAAATCATAAAAGTTTGCAGAATTGTAATAAATGATGAATATGAATTACTTGTTGTGATAGTGTATTAATTTCTAGGGAAAAAAAAAATGTTGACCAAGGTGGAATTGAACCCGTGATCTTTGGGCTGCCGACCGGCGTCATTACCAACTGTGCCACTGGGAAACAGAGCAGTGATTTGGAAAACGGGGAGATGAACTGTCAGATTTAGATCGCGGTGAGAGGCGTAAAACGCCGATTTTTGGAGTTACAAAACGTCGTGTAACTCCTAAACTAGGTGGGATAGAAGCACAATTCTTGTACTGGGTGAATCAGCAGACTTTGCTGAACTTTCACTGCGATTTTCATTGCTCGTTTTACCTCCGTCGCGGAGATATGATGAGAGAAGAAACGGCTTCATTTTCAGAGTTTGAAAAGTGAGAGGAGGACAGATTTCCACCCCTCAAACAAACGTAATTCATGGCTTAACAGTAAGATGACTGTAAAAACTGCTCTATGATTTACATGAAATACTTTGATTTAGAAGAAATTCTATAATCTAGCAAAAAGCACTACAGCATAGCAGAAGTTATATCACTGAGCAGAATTACTAGGATTTAGCACAAACACTATGATTTGGCTCAAAAATCTTTATTTTGCAGTTATATTATGATTTGGCAGAAATACTATGAGCAGTAATAATATAACAGTACATAATACTGTTATTTTGTGGAAATACAATGCTTTATCACAAGTACCATGACATGGCAAAAATACTATGATTTAGCAGAAATACTATGATTGAACAGAAGTACTAAGATGTAGTAAAAGTACTTTGATTTAACAGAAATGCAATTATGGAGGAGTAATACTTTAAAATGGGAGAAATATTGATACACACACAGATACACAGAGCCTAAAGGGAACAGTATTTGTACCATGGAGTGTTAACAAGAATCTGAGGTCCATATTAGAAAAGCTGCTAAAATCATAAAAGTTTGCAGAATTGTAATAAATGATGAATATGAATTACTTGTCTGTGATAGTGTATTAATTTCTAGGGAAAAAAAAAATGTTGACCAAGGTGGAATTGAACCCGTGATCTTTGGGCTGCCGACCGGCGTCATTACCAACTGTGCCACTGGGAAACAGAGCAGCAGTTTGGAAAACGGGGAGATGAACTGTCAGATTTAGATCGCGGTGAGAGGCGAAAAACGCCGATTTTTGGAGTTACAAAACGTCGTGTAACTCCAAAACTAGGTGGGATAGAAGCACAATTCTTGTACTGGGTGAATCAGCAGACTTTGCTGAACTTTCACTGCTATTTTCATTGCTCCTTTTACCTCCGTCACGGAGATATGATGAGAGAAGAAACGGCTTCATTTTCAGTTTGAAAAGTGAGAGGAGGACAGATTTCCACCCCTCAAACAAACGTAATTTATGGCTTAACAGTAAGATGACTGTAAAAACTGCTCTATGATTTACATGAAATACTTTGATTTAGAAGAAATTCTATAATCTAGCAAAAAGCACTACAGCATAGCAGAAGTTATATCACTGAGCAGAATTACTAGGATTTAGCACAAACACTATGATTTGGCTCAAAAATCTTTATTTTGCAGTTATATTATGATTTGGCAGAAATACTATGAGCAGTAATAATATAACAGTACATAATACTGTTATTTTGTGGAAATACAATGCTTTATCACAAATACCATGATATGGCAAAAATACTATGATTCAGCAGAAATACTATGATTGAGCAGAAGTACTAAGATGTAGTAGAAGTACTTTGATTTAGCACAAATACTATAATGGAGGAGTAAGACTTTAACATGGGAGAAATATTGATACACACACACATACACAGAGAGCAAAGTGTGCAGAGGCTGTTGAGAGTCTGGGCTTGGCATATCTAGGTCAGCTAAATTGGCTGCACCTGCTGTAATCAGCACTTACACAGACAGACACAGAGAGAGCTATGGGTTTTCTTCAGTGTATTTCTCACATTCAGGACTCCCCTCGAACAAATGGCCATAATTTCCTAACCGTAGGGGCTAGAATGCTCATTCTAACACCGTTTTGTTCAGAAGAGATGGGGGAATCTGCAGGTCTTCATAATTCAGCGATAAAATATAAATTATTGAAGATATATGACTTGTAATACACTGTAACTGAGTAGAGGCAAAGTAAAACTGCCTTGACGTGCCCTCAAACAATGCTTTCTAACTCTAAATCTATTTGGAGTATCGATATCATTCTTTCACTGTAAGAGACAGCAGGCTTTGGCGAACAGTCATGGAAATTTTCAGGTCTGTGTGGAAATCCATCAAAAAATATGACGAGAGAAAAAAGTGCCTCATTTCCAGAGTTTGAAATCTGAAGACATCTGAGCGAGGGACGAATTTCCTACCCTCAAACAAACCCAATTCATGGCCAAATGGTAATAGGTGAGAAAGAAATTCTTGAATTGTGAGCGTCAGGAGTGTCTGAAGATATACCGGGACAAGCCTCATGTCTTAACTTCGCTTCGTTAAGGAGATATGACGATTCGAATATGCCTCTCATTGCAGAAATCAAGCGGTGATTTTGAACAAACTCTCTATTGACTTTCTATGGAGAGTTTTCAGACTTTGTGTTGGTCTGAGGAGATTTGCCAAAATTCTATAAATCTCACAACCATGATAGTGACATTTTCTGAAAGCCAGCAAAAATACCTACGTTTTGATGTATAATTTGTGGAAGTTGAGTGAAAATTGAGCAAGTAGCAAGAAGTTGTTCGGACATGAAGAGAAGACTGCAAAACCTTCAGTGGCACACTGGAAGCCAAGTGCATAGCAACCATAACAACGCATGTATTTTGTGAAAAATCACAATTTTGCAACTCAAAACTTTAAGAGGGATAAAAATAAAACGGTAAAAGATTTGAAAAAGCTGATTTATTCCTGAATAGCCCAATAATTTGAGAACATTTTAAAGTTTGAATGGTTGTTCTAGGCGAAAGTATGAGTAAGTAGTTAAGTTTCAAAATCAAGCAAGTTTTAGCAGAATTTTGGAAGTTTTCCATTCATTTCAATGGGACAAAAAAAAGCATAAAAAGCTTAATATTTTAAAAAGTATAACAGTTAAAAATACCAAAAGTCATAGCGCACATTAGCAGAAATAGCAGAATAGTTTAAAATTTGAACGGTGAAAATCGGCTGAAAATTGTGAAAGTAGTTAAGTGCCAAAAAGTGTACGGAACGCAACTAGAATAATAACTAGAAAAATTTGCATTTCCTGCGAAAATGCTGTGTGGATGCCTTAACGCTGAAGCTGTCTGCTGAAAAGCTGAAAAAGATGAAAAGTTGCAAAAAGTTGTATGGTGGTCAAAAAAACATGTCGCCCTGAGCAGGATTCAAACCTGGCCCTTCTGGTCTCAAGGCAGCTACTGATCTTACTGAGCTAAACTTATTCTCTCAAAAAACAGGAGGAGAGACCGACAATTCTGCTAAAATGAGCAGAAGCTGCTGAGAATTGTGCTGAGAAGAGGTGAAAAGGCTGAAAATTTTGCAGAAAACAGGTAAATCAGCAGAATTTCTGCAGAAAAGAGGTAAAGAAGCAATAAGTTGCGCTGAAAAGAGATGAATCAGCAGAATTTCTGCTCAAAGGTGGCTATTCATTTCCCTGAGCCAAAGTCACTCTTACAAAGAAGAGGTGGAGAGACGGACAATTCTGCTGAAATGAGCAGAAGCTGATAAGAGGTGAAAAGGCTGAAAATTTTGCAGAAAAGAGGTGAATGAGCAGAATTTCTGCAGAAAAGAGGCAAAGAAGCAGAAACTTGCGCTGAAAAGAGATGAATCAGCAGAGTTTCTGCTCAAAAGAGTTGTCTTTTTTCTGAATACAGCCAAAAAAGCTGGAATTTGTGCTGAAAAGGGGTGGAAAAAAATGAAAATTTTGCTGAAAAGAGGTGAAGAAGCTGAAGAAGCTAAAGTATACTAAATCAAAGTATTTGTGCCAAAACATAGTGTTTCTGCCATATTGTGGTACTACTACATTACAACATGAATACGGATTAAAGATGAAAGAAACTGGCAACAAATTCCTCCACTACAAACCAGTCTGATACCACTTCTTTGCAGTGTTCACTAAGGCACTACCCAAAAGGCGCCACAAGAGGGCACTCCAACACAAGAGATGAGCAGAATTTCTGCTGAAAAGAGGCAGAAGGTTCTGTATGTAGAAAAAGAAACACTGTTGAACCATGTGTGAAATAAATAAAGAAATGAAATGAAAGAACAACCTGGTTCTGCTCAAATTCACCAATCAGAGGTACTGCCTCTGTCTGCTTCATCAGGCTGTGTACTTGTTTCTGCCATGGAGCGTTAACAAGAATCTGAGGTCCATATTAGAAAAGCTGCTAAAATAATAAAACTTTGCAGAATTGTAATAAATTAGCAATATAAATTACAGGTCTGTGATAGTGTATAAATTTGTAGTGAAAAAAAAACGTGGACCAAGGTGGGATTGAACCCACGCCCTTTGAGCTGCAGAGCCGTGTCATTACTGATTGCGCCACCTGGACAGGGGGCGGCGGTCTGAAAGACAGATACTTGGGCAGTCAGAAAATAGATCGCGGTGAGAGGCGAAAAACGCCGTTTTTTGGAGTTACAAAACGTCGTGTAACTCAAAAACTAGGAGGGCTAGCAGCATAATTCTTGTACTGGGTGAATCAGCGGACTTTGGTGTATTTTGACTGCGATTTTCATAGCTCGTTCTACCTTCGTCGCGGAGATATGACGAGAGAAGAAACGGCTTCATTTCCAGAGTTTGAAGACTGAGAGAAGGACAGATTTCCACCCCTCAAACAAACGTAATTCATTGCTCAACGGTAAGATAATTGTAAAAACTGCTTCCACTGTGAGTGTCAGCAGTGTCTGAAGATATATTGGCACAAGCCTCATGTCCTAACTTTGCTTTGTTAAAGAGATATGGCGATTTTAAAATGCCTCCCGTTACAGAATTTCAGCTCTGAATTTCAAAACCTCCCCATAGACTTTGAATGGGGAGTATTGAGACCTTGTGTCACTCCGAGGCAAATTGCGAAAAAACGGTAAATCTCACAATAAAGATAGTGACATTGCCTGAAAGCCAGCAAAAATACCTACGTTTTGATGTATAATTTGTGGGGGTTGAGTGCAAATTGAGCCAGTAGCAAGAAGTTGTTTAGACATGAAGAGAAAATTCAGAACGGACCAGCACTCACTCTGACTTAATTGCATAGCAACCATAGCAACGCATGTATTTTCTGAAAAATCACAATTTTGCAACTGCAAACTTAAAGAGAGATAAGATTAAAACGGTAGAAGATCTGAAAAAGCTGAATCAGACAGGAATAGCCCAATAATCTGAGAACATTTTAAAGTTTGAATGGAGTTTCTAGGTGAAAGTATGACAAAGTAGTTAAGTTTCAAAGACAAGCAAGTTTTAGCAGAATTGTGGAAGTTTTCCATTCATTTCAATGGGACAAATTAAAGGAAAAAAGTGTAATATTTTAAAAAGTATAACAGTAATAAACACCAAAAGTCATAGCCATCATTAGCAGAAAGAGCAGAACAGTATAGAGTTTGAACTGAAAAAATCGGCTGAAAACTGAGAAAGTAGTTAAGTGCCAAAAAGTGTACGGAAGCAACTAGGGGAATAATAAAGAATAAAGAGAAACAGGAACTCAATAGTGTGGAAGCCCTTTTAGGGCATCCACACAACTAGAAAAATTTGCATTTCCTGCGAAAATGCAGTGTGGATGCTTTAAAGCTGAAGCTTTCTGCTGAAACTAGCTGAAAAAGTTGAAAAGTTGCAGAAATTGTAAAAACTTTGCAGAAGCAAAGGAACTTTGCTAAAATGTAGTAACTTAGCAGAACTGCAATATCTTAGAGGAAACATAATACTTGGCAGAAATACAATAGCATAGCAGAACTTAGCAGAAACATTGTAACTTACCAGAAACACGATAACTTCTCAAAAATACAAGAATTTAGGAGAAATAGTATAAGATAACAGAAAGAATATATTTAGCTAAACATTCTTAAACATTACAGAAATACTATGATTTAGAGAAACAGTACAACATAGCAAAAATGCTGTAATTTGACAGAAATACTACATTTGGCAGAAATACTATGTTTCAGCACTAATACACTGGTTTAGCACAAATATTTTAACATAGCAGAAATACAATTATATAGCAGAAATGCTATATTTAGAAAGAAAAATATAATATAGTAGAAATACTATGATTTAGCAGAAATACTGTAATCAGCACATATACTGTAACATGACATAAATTCCTCCACTTAGCAGTAATACTATAACATAACACAAATGTTATGATTTGGCACAAAAACCATAATTTGGCAAAATACTATGATTTAGCAGAAATACTATGATTGAGCAGAAGTACTAAGATGTAGTAAAAGTACTTTGATTTAAGAGAAATACAATTATGGAGGAGTAATACTTTAAAATGGGAGAAATATTGATACACACACACATACACAGAGCCTAAAGGGAACAGTATTTGTGCCATGGAGTGTTAGGAAGAAACTGAGGTCCATATTAGAAAAGCTGGTAAAAAGTTTTCAGAATTGTAATAAATGATGAATATGAATTAGTGGTCTGTGATAGTGTATTAATTTGTAGGGCAAAAAAGATGTTGACCAAGGTGGACTTGAACCCACAACCTTTGGGTTGCAGACCAGCTGCGCCACTGGGAAAGACAGTGAGCTCTTGGGAAACAGGGTGATGAGCAGTCAGAATTAGATCGCGGTGAGAGGCGAAGAATGCCATTTTTTGGAGTTACAAAACGTCGTGTAACTCAAAAGCTAGGTGGACTAGAAGCATAATTCTTGTACTGAGTGAATCAGCGGACTTTGGTGTACTTTGACTGCGATTTTCATTGCTCTTTGTACATCCGACGCAGAGATATGACGAGAGAAGAAAGGGCAGACCTCAGATATGATTGGCTGGCTGGGAAGCCGTGCAGGCCCTGATATGTAAATTTGAATGTCTCAGTCCTCAGAGGATTGGCTGCCTGGGGACCTGGCAGAAATATATAGTAATAGTATGATTAAGCATAAATACTACATTTAGCAGAAATACTGTATTAAGCACAAATCCTATAAAAAGCAAAAATACTATATTAAGCACAAATCCTATAAAAAGCAGAAATACTATACTATGATTTGGTAGAAAAACTATAATTAATCAGAAATACTATATTTGGCAGAAATACTATATTTAGCACAAATCTTGTAAAATAGCAGAAATAGTATGATTCAGCACAATAGTAATAACTTAAACAGAAAAATTGGAAAAGCAAAATGGACAGCTGAAAAAATGCTGATCATGCTAAGGATCCTTCAAATGTACTTGTTAAATGGAAAAAAAAAACTCAGCAAAAAAAAGTATAACAGTCACACAATCACAAATATGGACACCTATGGAAACACACATGTACAGAGAGACACACAGGATCAAATTCAGTCAACCAGTCTAAATATATTGAATTTGAATCTTACAATGAGATCATCCCATAAAAAGGCTTTCTCTCTCTCTCTCTCTCTCTCTCTCTCTCTCTCTCTGTCACACACACACACACACACACACACACAGAGGGAGAGAGAAGAAACTTTCTAGGTCAGTCAAGCAGCCTGGGAGCTGCTGAATTTGAATCCACCAATCAGAGAGGCTGTGTACTTTTTCCCGCCAAAACAGGTGCAGCCGTTTTTACGTATTTGTGCCAAAACATACTGTTTCTGCCATATTGTGGTACTACTACATTACAACATGAATACGGATTAAAGACGAAAGAAACTGGCACCAAATTCCTCCACTACAAACCAGTCTGATACCACTTCTTTGCAGTGTTCACGTTTACTAAGGCACTACCCAAAAGGCGCCACAAGAGGGCACTCCAACACAACAGATGACCTATGTACACTGATGCACTTAGTAACAGTCAGCCTCCTTGAATTGTCAGAAATACTGTGATTTAGTAGTAATACTATAACATAACAGATATACTGTGATGTTGCAGACATAGTATGTTTTTGCACTACTCATTTGTAGTGAAAAAAATTAGCAATATAAATTACAGGTCTGTGAAAGTGTATAAATTTGTAGTGAAAAAAAATGTTGACCAAGGTGGGATTGAACCCACGACCTTTGAGCTGCAGAGCCGTGTCATTACTGATTGCGCCACCTGGAAAGGGTGCGGGTGGCTGAAACACAAAGATATCAGCAATCAGAAATAAAAGCGATTTCTGTTGAAAACACCTGAAAAAGCTGGGATTTGTGCTGAAAAGGGGTGAAAAAACATGAAAATTTTGCTGAAAAGGGGTGAAGAAGCTAAAGTATACCAAATCAAAGTATTTGTGCCAAAACATAGTATTTCTGCCATATTGTGGTATTTGTGCCACAAAAGTTACCACATTACAACTTGAATACGGATTAAAGATGAAAGAAACTGGCAACAAATTCCTCCACTTCAAACCAGTCTGATACCACTTCTTTGCAGCGTTCACGTTTACTAAGGCACTACCCAAAAGGCGCCACAAGAGGGCACTCCAACACAACAGATGACCTATGTACACTGATGCACTTAGTAACAGTCAGCCTCCTTGAATTGTCAGAAATACTGTGATTTAGTAGTAATACTATAACATAACAGATATACTGTGATGTTGCAGACATAGTATGTTTTTGCACTACTCATTTGTAGTGAAAAAAATTAGCAATATAAATTACAGGTCTGTGAAAGTGTATAAATTTGTAGTGAAAAAAAAATGTTGACCAAGGTGGGATTGAACCACGACCTTTGCGCTGCAGAGCCGTGTCATTACTGATTGCGCCACCTGGAAAGAGGGCGGGTAGCTGAAAAACAAAGACATCAGCAATCAGAAATAAAAGCGATTTCTGTTGAAAACACCTGAAAAAGCTGGGATTTGTGCTGAAAAGGGGTGAAAAAACTCAATTCTGCTGAAACGGGGTGAAGAAGAGGTGTTGGACTGTTGAGAAGAGTTAAATAAGTTGAACAGATATGTTTGGGTACAGATACTATGATTTGGTAATAATACTGTGTTTTAGCACAACTCCTGAGATTTGATTGAAATAATATGATTTAGAAGAAATATTATGACTTTTGTACAAATACAATGTTTTGGCACAAATACCATGATATGGCAAAAATACTATGATTTAGCAGAAATACTATGATTGAGCAGAAGTACTAAGATGTAGTAAAAGTACTTTGATTTAACAGAAATGTAATTATGGAGGAGTAATACTTTAAAATGGGAAAAATATTGATACACACACAGATACACAGAGCCTAAAGGGAACAGTATTTGTGCCATGGAGTGTTAAGAAGAATCTGAGGTCCATATTAGAAAAGCTGCTAAAATCATAAAACTTTGCAGAATTGTAATAAATGATGAATATGAATTACTTGTCTGTGATAGTGTATTAATTTCTAGGGAAAAAAAAAAATGTTGACCAAGGTGGAATTGAACCCGTGATCTTTAGGCTGCCGACCGGCGTCATTACCAACTGTGCCACTGGGAAACAGAGCAGCAGTTTGGAAAACGGGGAGATGAACTGTCAGATTTAGATCGCGGTGAGAGGCGTAAAACGCCGATTTTTGGAGTTACAAAACGTCATGTAACTCCAAAACTAGGTGGGATAGAAGCACAATTCTTGTACTGGGTGAATCAGCAGACTTTGCTGAACTTTCACTGCGATTTTCATTGCTCCTTTTACCTCCGTCACGGAGATATGATGAGAGAAGAAACGGCTTCATTTTCAGAGTTTGAAAAGTGAGAGGAGGACAGATTTCCACCCCTCAAACAAACGTAATTTATGGCTTAACAGTAAGATGACTAAAAACTGCTCTATGATTTACATGAAATACTTTGATTTAGAAGAAATTCTATAATCTAGCAAAAAGCACTACAGCATAGCAGAAGTTATATCACTGAGCAGATTTACTAGGATTTAGCACAAACACTATGATTTGGCACAAAAATCTTTATTTTGCAGTTATATTATGATTTGGCAGAAATACTATGAGCAGTAATAATATAACAGTACATAATACTGTTATTTTGTGGAAATACAATGCTTTATCACAAATACCATGATATGGCAAAAATACTATGATTCAGCAGAAATACTATGATTGAGCAGAAGTACTAAGATGTAGTAAAAGTACTTTGATTTAACAGAAATGCAATTATGGAGGAGTAATACTTTAAAATGGGAAAAATATTGATACACACAGATACACAGAGCCTAAAGGGAACAGTATTTGTGCCATGGAGTGTTAAGAAGAATCTGAGGTCCATATTAGAAAAGCTGCTAAAATCATAAAAGTTTGCAGAATTGTAATAAATGATGAATATGAATTACTTGTCTGTGATAGTGTATTAATTTCTAGGGAAAAAAAAAAAATGTTGACCAAGGTGGAATTGAACCCGTGATCTTTAGGCTGCCGACCGGCGTCATTACCAACTGTGCCACTGGGAAACAGAGCAGCGGTTTGGAAAACGGGGAGATGAACTGTCACAAATACCATGATATGGCAAAAATACTATGATTCAGCAGAAATACTATGATTGAGCAGAAGTACTAAGATGTAGTAGAAGTACTTTGATTTAGCACAAATACTATTATGGAGGAGTAATACTTTAACATGGGAGAAATATTGATACACACACACATACACAGAGAGCAAAGTGTGCAGAGGCTGTTGAGAGTCTGGGCTTGGCATATCTAGGTCAGCTAAATTGGCTGCACCTGCTGTAATCAGCACTTACACACACAGACACAGAGAGAGCTATGGGTTTTCTTCAGTGTATTTCTCACATTCAGGACTCCCCTCGAACAAATGGCCATAATTTCCTAACCGTAGGGGCTAGAATGCTCATTCTGACACCGTTTTGTTCAGAAGAGATGGGGGAATCTGCAGGTCTTCATAATTCAGCGATAAAATATAAATTATTGAAGATATATGACTTGTAATACACTGTAACTGAGTAGAGGCAAAGCAAAACTGCCTTGACTTGCCCTCAAACAATGCTTTCTAACTCTAAATCTATTTGGAGTATCGATATCATTCTTTCACTGTAAGAGACAGCAGGCTTTGGTGAACAGTCATGGAAATTTTCAGGTCTGTGTGGAAATCCATCAAAAAGATATGACGAGAGAAAAAAGTGCCTCATTTCCAGAGTTTGAAATCTGAAGACATCTGAGCGAGGGACGAATTTCCTACCCTCAAACAAACCCAATTCATGGCCAAATGGTAATAGGTGAGAAAGAAATTCTTGAATTGTGAGCGTCAGGAGTGTCTGAAGATATACCGGGACAAGCCTCATGTCTTAACTTCGCTTCGTTAAGGAGATATGACGATTCGAATATGCCTCTCATTACAGAAATCAAGCGGTGATTTTGAACAAACTCTCCATTGACTTTCTATGGAGAGTTTTCAGACTTTGTGTTGGTCTGAGGAGATTTGCCAAAATTCTATAAATCTCACAACCATGATAGTGACATTTTCTGAAAGCCAGCAAAAATACCTACGTTTTGATGTATAATTTGTGGAAGTTGAGTGAAAATTGAGCAAGTAGGAAGAAGTTGTTCGGACATGAAGAGAAGACTGCGAAACCTACAGTAGCACACTGAAAGCCAAGTGCATAGCAACCATAACAACGCATGTATTTTGTGAAAAATCACAATTTTGCAACTCAAAACTTTAAGAGGGATAAAAATAAAACGGTAAAAGATTTGAAAAAGCTGATTTATTCCTGAATAGCCCAATAATTTGAGAACATTTTAAAGTTTGAATGGTTGTTCTACGTGAAAGTAGGAAAAAGTAGTTAAGTTTCAAAAACAAGCAAGTTTTAGCAGAATTGCGGACGTTTCCCATTCATTTCAATGGGACAAATTAAAGGAAAAAAGTGTAATAATTTAAAAAGTATAAGATTGAAAAATACCAAAAGATATAGCGTACATTAGCAGAAATAGCAGAATATTTTAAAATTTGAACGGTGAAAATCGGCTGAAAATTGTGGAAGTAGTTAAGTGCCAAAAAGTGTACGGAACGCAACTAGAACTAGAAAAATTTGCATTTCCTGCGAAAATGCTGTGTGGATGCCTTAACGCTGAAGTTGCCTGCTGAAAATGACTGAAAAAGATGAAAAGCTGCAAAAATTGTATGGCGGTAAAGAAACTGAAAAATTATGCTGAAAACAAGTGAAAAAACAGAAACTTTTGCTGAAAAGAGGTGAAAAGGCAAAGATTCTGCTTCAAAGGGGTACAGAAGTTCAAACTTCTACTGAAAAGAGGTGAAATGGTTTCCTCTGAAATGAGCAGAAGATACTGAGATTTGTATTGATAAGAGGTGAAAGGCTGAAAATTCTGCTTAAAATAGGTGAATCAGCAGAATTTCTACTGAAAAGAGGTAAAGAAGTAGAACGTTGCACTGAAAACAGGTGAATCAGCAGAATGTCTGCTAAAAAAGAGATTTCTGTTGAAAACACCTGAAAAAGCTGGGATTTGTGCTGAAAAGGGGTGAAAACACTCACAATTCTGCTGAAACGGGGTGAAGAAGAGGTGTTGGGCTGTTGAGAAGAGTTAAATAAGTTCATCATCATCATCATCAACTTTATTTATAAAGCACTTTAAAACAACCACAGCTGACACAAAGTGCTGTACATTAGAACTGTAAAATAAAATTACATTAGATATAAGTAAAAACCAAATAAAAGAAGAGTGAAATCATTAATTAAATAACTACTTCAATTAAAAGAGAAACTAAGTCCCACTGAGGTTAAAAGCCAAGGAATAAAAGTGGGTTTTAAGACGTGATTTAAAAGTGGACAGTGAAGGGGCCTCTCTAATGTGCATGGGCAAATTATTCCATAATTTTGGAGCCACAATAGAGAAGGCCCTGTCCCCTCTGAGCTTCCTCCTGGATCTCGGTACCTCCAAGAGCAGCTGGTCAGCTGACCTTAGAGACCGACAGGGTGTGTGGAGATGAAGAAGCTCAGAGAGGTAAGGCGGGGCAAGACTGTGAAGGCATTTAAAAAACGTTGAACTGATATGTTTGAGTACAAATACTATGATTTGGCAATAATACTGCGTTTTAGCACAACTCCTGAGATTTGATTGAAATACTATGATTTAGAAGAAATATTATGACTTTGTACAAATACAATGTTTTGGCACAAATACTATGATTTGGCACAAATACTATTATTTACCAGAAGTACAAGGTTTCTGCAAAAATACTATGATTTTGCAGAAATACTATGTATTAGTAGTAATACTATAACATCACAGATATATGATGATTTTGCAGACATTCTGGTTTTACACAAATACTATAATGTGGCAGTATACTATGTTTTAGCACAAATACTATGATTTGCTATAAATACTATGATTTGGCACATATACTATATTCAGCAGATATACTATAACAAAACAGAAAGTCTATGACTTAGTAGTAATGCTATAACATAATAGATATACTATGATTTTGCAGACAGTCTATTTTTTTCCACAACTAGCACAATATGGCAGAAATACTATGATTTGGCACAAGTACTATGATTTAGTACAAATACCATGATTTGGCAATAATACTGGGTTTTAGCACAACTACTGAGATTTGGGTGAAATACAATAATTTAGA
>NW_020327329.1:0-27660 GCF_001858045.2 Oreochromis niloticus | reverse complement strand
ACTCTAGTTCTTCATTCCTGACCTGCTCCTTTGGGATTGAATCATATCCACAGAAAACAGTCGTAGACTGTTTTGCTTTACTATATATTTTTAAATCAGGTGCCTGCAGGGAAGTCTTGGTTTCACCACACTATAATATACAGTAGCTTAACACCACTAAATATCATAAATGTGTTACACGCATGGAATTTGTGTGGAAGAGGGAACTATGTGAACAGATAGTCACCGTTACATTCACTTCCACTACATACCACCAAGATAAAGCTACAAATTCTCAACATTTTTTGTCTTATGAGAGCAAACATGCACTAACTTGTCTTGATCGTGTTATTGTTTTGCCGGATTTGATTAAAACCTAAGCAAAGCCCATCGAGTCTTACCACATGGAGCTATCCTTGGTGCTGAACTGACATCTAAATTGCTTCTCTCTACCTGAGCTTCATATCCTAATACGGGCTACTCCAGGAGTGTGCAGCTCATACGAATAAATTATTATATTCACACGCATAATAACACAAGCTCCAAGGTTACCAAGCACTAGAGGCACCATAATCATGTGCAACATGTACTTACTGTTCTCCATAGTTTTTGTGTTTTCACTGTGACGGAAGTGGCAGTCACAATCAAATGCGAGATGGACACCATTATTCCAAACACAACAGCCAAAAGCGTCCGTACAGGTAGCAGCGCATAGGCGACGAAGGTGACCAGGATGAGCTGCCACATGCCTTGCTCCGGGGACGTCGGGGCTCTAGCCCCATGGCGCCCAGGGAGAAGGGACAGCAAAGGAAGGAGAAAGTAAACCCGAAGAGCAGCGTCAGGTTAACAATTTGTTGGAGCTGAGTCACTTGCAGGTACTTGACATTAGTTACAATGAACAGGGACACGAAGATGACACAGTGGACCGGATGGGACCCCTTGGAGATGGTGATGCTGGGGCCGGACAGCAACTCCACCACAGCCAGCGTCGAGGACAAGAATATGAGCACGGCCAGGGCTTTGAGAGTGGACGTCTGCTCCAGTTTCAGGTTGTAGTTCTGGAAGAGAGACTCGAGTTCTTTGCAGTCGAACTCGTCCTCGCATACGATGGTGGTCAAAGGACACCCGGTGGACAGTGACTTCTCTTCCGCCTGGTTTTGACTTTCTGAAACGGTATTTCCTCCATGTCAGTGCCATTCATAAACTGAATACCTGCTCACAGCTTAGCTTAAACAGAACAGCGGATCCCGCGCCGACACAGACCCCGGGATGCAAACGTAAAAAGACGCGCACAACAGACTCAAGGCAGAGCGTCCCAGATAGCGGAGGAGACTGGCCGGTGGCCACAGACGCGCTCGGCACTATCCACAGGTTGGACTGTGCTGTCCGGAAAGATTAGCTGGCAAGCAAATCTTCATTTTTCAGCAGTGTTCCAGGCGATGTGCCATATACATGTAGCCTACTAAAAAATAATTATTATAATAAGAATTCAGCGTTCGCTTGAGCACCACTGAAGAGCACGTCGTCTACTTGTGACGGTAACAGCTTTTTTCTTTTCTTTTTTTTGCGGGCTCAGATAGGATCACGCCTGCGCATTATGAGGTGAAGATAAGACAGGTCTCAGCTACTCAACACACGCAGTCAAGACGATTTGACTAGCGCGGCTACAGAGCTCCCCTTCAGCCTGACAGAACAGCACATGCATCATCCTTAACAGCAACGTCTCCTTTTTCCACCTGCACACGACGTGTCTCCATCGTTAAAGCCCGTGCAGTGACTTTTACTATGCTCTGATTCATTTACGCGCTCCCTTCCTCTGCCTAATTCCCTCACACACAAGCACAGAAGATGAGAGAAAGAAGCGCAATTAATAGCGCTACCGCACGTCACTGTGTTCGAGACACGACTATACTCGCATAAACTGGGAGCTACTGCGTTTGGTTGGCACAGACACAGAGTAACATGATTGCATAGCATTCATAATAAGACTCCTGTATTGCCATGAGGCAGCCACCCTCACAATCAGCACTCTTTTGGCATTCAGGGGGGTGGTGTCTCATTCATTACCAGGGGAAGATTAGTCATCCGTCACAGGCTGCCATTGCCATGACCCGTCGGTACCAGAGAGGATGTAAGAAAGTGACAGATTGATGGCCAGTGCCAAAGTCCAGCACTCTACCATGCTACCAGGACACTCACATGCCTTCTGTTCCCCCTCCCTAGCTCTCACTCTGTGGTGTGTGTCTCTCTCTCAGCTGTTAGTGTTCTAGCTTTCACTGATCCAGCACAGCTATATACAGTGTGACAGGTAGACAGAGAGAGTGAAAGGGATGGGGCGAAAATAGAAACAGAGAGGTAAAGTATTTGGCAGCCTACTAAATTCTGAGACAAAAAGGGAAACAATGTTCTATAAAAGACTTGTGCTACCAGCAACATGGAAGTAGACAATTTGTGGGAAAAAGATGAGGTGTTGGAGTTGATATGTTTGGTCAAAAAAAAATTAGAATCACTAGCTCAAACTTCTGAAATCCAAAGAGGTTTGGAAAATGTCACCTGGAAACTGATGATATAGAATATTCAGGTTTAATCAGTTTGTTGATTACCGAGTCAAACTTGACACAGACTAAAACTGAACTAGGCTAAACTTTAGCTAAAGAGAAATCTTAAACAAGCCTGTTTGCTGTCACACTAAATGAACAAACAGCTGTCTGCATAACAATAGAGTTCACCTTTCCCTCTTGGGGACCTGCCAGGCTCATGTCTGTGTTATCTGTCCCTGCTGCTCTGAAGGAAGATATGGACACCAGATGTAGGACACATTGCTTTTACACTGATAATCTGTCTATCTACAAGGCTTTTACTCCCTTTTACTGAGCTTTTATTAGCTGCCACATATAAAAAAAAAAACATTCACGTTGCTGTGTGTCGACTGTCAGCATCCGCCTCTCGGGCAGGTGATCTGCAAATGAGAGAAAACGGTGCATCATTTACAGTCTCCTGACTAGAGTGTAATTAAAGTGGCACCGATTTTATGTCATTGTCTTAATCAATTTTTCAATATTCCTTGTGTGGCACCTCCTAAATTAATCACAATAGCGGGGCTGCAGTTTTTCAGTGTTGCATGGCATATAGCCACAGTCTTTTGAGGCGAATGCCAAACTGTGCGCTCAACAAAAGACCAAAATCAGCAACATCCGTGCTGTTTGCGTAGCTGCATGTGCAGGTTTCCAAATATTTATTTTGTCTGACACAGATTTGTACGGATCTCTTTGCATCTCATTGAAGGAGTGCAGTATCCAGAGGACCTCCTGTCCTGTTGCAGCCAAGTATATTGAAGGATGAGAGCAGAGCCATCATGCGGTTTAAATGTGTTATTCTCTCTGCTTTTGATGGCTTCAGGTTTAAGTGCACGGTCACACTCTGCCAGCTCTCATCTTCTGAGAACAAAAAAAGGTCTTTTGGGAGTTCACGCCACAAAGTTGCACTCCAAGGGTATTGGACAGACGCCAGCTTCCTGCTGCATGCTTCTCTTCTAAATATCTTCTATTTTTTCCTCTTTAACTCCATCATCACATAAGCCCCCCTCCCCCACCCCCTAAAAACAGCTTATCATCTGAAACGATGTGAAACAGCATTATATTTTTATATATTTGACATATTTATTGCTGCAAAATTGTTATTTAACAGGATGATGACTCATCAGCTTCATATCTCTGGAGCAGTTAAATGCTGTCTGCCACATGTCAGTTGTATAGCTTCGTCCAAAATGGGTTTTGTCAGTGTCTCCGATTAGGCTTCTTCTTTTAGGCAGGTGTTTTCAGAATGTACAAATAAAATGCTCACACACTACTAGGGGAAAGAAAGAATAATAACAATAGTAAAAATAACAAAAGTCCATCTCAGTGCTTGTTTGCACATGCTGTTATCAAGAGATCATCTTCCATCATAGCTAAGCATCTGGCAAATCCCACCAGTGTTCACATGCGGTTGACGTATTGGTGGTCTTGTAATAACAGACACACTGGTTCAACACCAGCAAATGAAACAGCTAAAAGACACCCAAGAGGGACAGGCAGCGCATGTCATGAATTAGCTAATGTTAGCCATAATTAAAATGTGCTAAGAAAAAAGAAATGCAGGTTTTCTCACAGTTGCCACTCAGGTGTGTATTTCCCTCAGATAAACACCCACAATCTTGGAAGGACAAGAAAAATATGGCATATACAAAATAGATGAAGTGAGAATATAAGATTTCTCTGAATGGTATTTTGTTTCATTGCTTTCAAATACAGTGATAAATCTGTTTCTTTCCTTTACTTATGAAATAAATTACACAGCATAAATCAAATATGGCCACGAGTCAGCTAGCTTTCACATAAACTTAAAAGAAATGAGTGCAATTCCAGCCCTGAGCAGGAACCTGCAGAACTCCATTTGTCAGGGCTGAAAACACAATACACACATAATTACCAAATCAAAACTGGACTTGAGGAAAAGTCCACAAGCGTATCCTTCATCAGAAGGATCGGCATCAGAATGATTTGTCCCCTCTCAAAAAAAAGTGTTTACAGTCACAGATGATAAAATGCAGAAGCTACAGTACTCTGCAAAAGTCTTGAGTCACCCCTCATTTCTTTATATTGTGCTAGGAAAATGGAAATAGCTGCAGAGAATTATTGAAACATAGAAATATAAATGGAAATATAGCATATAAGGCACATTTGTAGTATTCTAATGACACTGAAAACAATATTTCCTATGATTGCTTTTGTTCTTTAACACAGTCTGAACTCTGTAGTGCAGATTTATTGTAATTTCTTTAAGTAATCTTCAGGAATAGATTTACAGGCTTCCTCGAAGATGTTTAAAGCTCTTCTCTGGATGATGGCTATCTGTTGTTCCCTTCCCTGTCGAGATGATCCCACGTTGTTTCAATAAAATTGTCCAGGCTCTGGAAAGGCGTGATGACTGACTGAGTGATGTGTTCTACTGTATGTTTTCTGTCCACGTATGCTTTTACTGCATTGGCAGTGTGTTTGGGATCATTGTCGTGTTGAAAAATGAAGCTGTTGCCAATCAGATGCTTTCCATGTGATGTTGCATGGTGGATCATAATCGGAAGGTACTTTCATTTTTTTACACAATCCACTACATAAACCGAGACTCTGTGATTCACATCAGTTAACTGGTTTTGACTCTGAATTTGTTAAGATGGGGATTATTTGTCATAGTCTCTCTTCACGATTGTAAGCTCGTTAATCTGGCACAGTTTTTCTGTAGTCACCTCGATCTGTATTTCAATTTCTGCTGAGCAGCACCTCCTAAATTAATCTAAAAGATGAGCACTACTGGTGTTCAGATCCAAATAAGGCACAGTGCATTTAAACAAAATAAAAAATCAGCAACATTTGATTTCTATTCATGGAGCTGCATGTGCTGGTTTGGATATATTTCTTTTTTGCTTATAAAATTATACTTTCTTTGTATCTGAATGAAGGCTTGCAGTATTCCAGGAGACTTCTTGGCCTGTTTGTGCCAGATATATTGTCGGATGAGAGCAGAGCCATCGTGCGGTATAAATGTGTTATTCTCTCTGCTTTTGATTGCTTCAGGTGTAAGTGCACAGTCACATTCTGCTAGCCCTCATCTTCTGAGAACAAAGAGGTCTTTTGGGAGTTCGTGCCACAAGGCTGTACTGCAAGGGCATCAGATATGGAGACAGTAGCCAGCTTCCTGCTGTATGTCTCTTCACTGAAAATCCTTTTATTTCCTCTGCCTGCCTTTTCTGTTTCAGGCTCTTACTCATTCATCACACACACACAAACCTCAGACTGCAAGACATGAAACAGCTGAGTATCAGAAATGATATAAAACAGCTGACATATTTACATTGCAAAATTGTTATCTGAATAACAGTTTGATGACTAGACAACTTGAGCTCTGTGGAGCAATTAAAATCTTCTCCACCACATGTCAGTTGTTTTACTTCTTTCTAGAAAGCTCATCTATAGAATACATGAACCTCAGCAGGCTGAATTATACAGACACTTTGATCCACGCCTCATATTTGGCTTCTCTTGTAAATTGAATGGTGAGAAATGTCACTCTGGCTCTGTCTCTCTCGCTCACTCTCCCAAGAAAAGCTGCAAAAGATTTCCACAGCCTTTAATTCTCCAGCCAGCTGGGTTTTCAGAATCTGCTGGTTTGGGCCAGACTGGAGACAAGAGGATATAAAAGATGAATTAAAAACTGTACAAGAAAAATAGGCGAGCTACAAAATAAGAGGGACGGAATGAGATTTCTCTGCACGATATTCTTCTTATAACAATCACACTAATTCAGCACAAGCAAGTGAAATAGCCAAGAGAAAGCCAAAAGGAACCGGTAATGCATGTTGTGAATTAGCAAATGTCAGCCATAATTAAAATGTGCTAAGAAAAAACAAACAAACAAAAAAACAGCAGGTTTTTCTGTCATTCAGATGCGTGCTTGCATCAGAGAAACTGCTACATCTTGGGAGGACTAGAAAAACACCCTGGCTACAAAAAATGGACTGAAATATAGAATTTCTCTGCGTGTTATTTTGTTTCATTGCTTTTGGTCACAGATTTATTTCTTCTCCTTTTTCATGAAATAAAATACAATGAATAAATCAAATTTGACCACAACTTAGCTAGCTTTCACATATGCTGAAAAGAAATGTGTCCAAACGTGACCTCCGGCACAACAGAACATACTAATAATTACCAAATCAAACTGGCCTTGGGGTGAAGAGTCCACAAACCTATCCGTCAGTCAACACATTCCAAAACATGCCGCAAGAGACAAATGCAGAAGCAATATAACTCCTTTGAACATGATTCATTTCTTGATGTACTTGCCATCACACTGACAGCAATACCAGTGTTTTGACTGTATCCTGATAATATAAAAAATGAAACAGCCATTTAATAATGTTTTGCTTTAAAATAGCAATTTATTTGGAGTCATTGTTTAGAAAACTAAATAATTCTGCAAAATATTTAAGGCCTAGAGACGAGTCTGCAACCATCTAGCGACTGCCGGTCACGTGGGAAATCTGTGTATTTTGCAATACACACATTGATTCCTTGTAATTACTTACCTGTATTGCCTAATCACATCTCTGCTGTGTGCTCATGCACCTTTTAAAACAGAGTTAGTGTGGAAGAAGTACCAAAAAGGTGGAACTGAAAAGCTAAGAGAGAAAAAGAAACTAAAAATAGATGCAGCAAAATGTGTCAAATTAACTGGCATGTTAGCTGTCGGGCTGCTGCTGCTGCACCGTCAACAACAGCACCAGCAGCAACTAATAACCAGGCCTCACAGTCACAGGAGGCTGCTGCTGCTAGCAACAGCTGTGGAGAAGTGCAGAAGCAGGGACAGCAGTCCCAACAACGGGTGAAGAAGAGATGGTGGAAGGAGAAATTAACATGGTAAGAAAATAGATGGAGAGATTCAAGCATTCAGGTAAAATGCATGGTTAATTTGACCATGAGCCACTTTCAATTTTCAGTTTTTAATTGTCAATAATCAGCTTAGACAGCTTCATTTATCTGACTGGGAAACTATGTCTATGTTACATCTGCTGCTGTAAAAATGCAAAAATACAGTTTGGTGAGTGATTACTGGCAGCTGCTAACGTAAAACTGGTTGCAAAGGTGTATCAGGTGTAGTTTCCAGGGATGAAGCTGACTTGTCTGCAAACACTTGCAAACTACACCCTGAGCAAAAAAAGTGATAAACTGTGAAAAGTGCAACATAAACCAGAAGATTTCCTGCTAAGGAAATGTTGGGGCTTGACTGCAACCGACATGTTTCAGCTTTTACTTTGAAGGAGACAGCTTTCAGTGTGCATCCCATTTTTCACACTGCTGCTCAGAGAATAGCATGTGAGTTGGTGATCTTGGTATTCTGCTAGCACCCTTTTGGTACACCACCCTCTTTGCGACCAATTTCACCTCGCAAGCAACCACTCACCATCCAGTCATTGCAGATTTTCCCTAGCGATAGGTGGTTGCCAGGAGGTGACTTTTTAGCCCTGCGTGATTGAGTCCTAAAGCAAAGCATTTCAGATTTGATTGTAGGACCACTCCTCTCACTACAGTTTTTAGCTTATTTTATTTTATTTTCATTTAGAATTGTGTTCTAAAATAGAATTGAATTCAATGTCATTTCCATATTTTCTTCCAGTAACAATAGCTTAAACGATATATATATAAACTATATAGGTCAAGGATAAAATAGAACAGTGAATGATTTCCAACCATCCATTCATTCTCTTCTTTGGCCTGTCCAAGGATAATTTTCCTTATCATTATTTTTCAAAGTTCAGGGTGTTGCATCCTCAGCTTATGAAACATAATGTATTAGCAATGATTGTAATGCCAATGCTGTACCTGCCTTTGCCTGTAAAGAACATTCATATCCTGTTTTCTCACATGTCAGCTTCCTAATTCGAGCCCTTTACCTATCAACCTACACATCTGAGGTACTCATTCAGTGTCTCCGTGGTTACAGACACCACCTTTCTAATCTACCGCTCACATCAGCATTGCTAATATGCATGCATATACTGTTGAGGGACTCATTTATTTAAAATCAGTCTGGATAGAAAATGACACAGTTTTATTTTCTCACTGTTTTTATTTTTTGTTTTTCCTAAATAGCGTATGAACTGTCATTCAGATGTTTTGTGTTTATCAAAGAAATCCAGTATTATAATGCAGGCCTTAGTGAAAACCCCACCAATCAAACATTCCCCTGTGACTACAAATGTTACAAAAGTGGGAAAGAAGAACTCTGTTTCAACAGAAAGAGACTTCCAGGAGGGGCAGCTATCTACTTCTGCTGGTGAGGGGGTGAAAGGAAAGAGAAGAGAAAGAAGACAACCACAGAGATACTGAAGCACTGAAAACTAGAAACCATTTATTTATGTTTATGAAGCCATGAAGTAACAACTGTGTCTGTTACGTGAGTGTGTTTCTGTGTGAAAGCTTAGCATGGATCAATAGCCATCAGGTCCATGAGATTGAAGTCCAGCACGCTCCCACTGTGAAATCCTCTTAAAGCTTCTGATAGTTCAAGTAATCTGGGAGAGGCAACAAGTGTGCGTTTGCGTCTAGTCCACGTGCCCTGTCGCCTCCAATAATGGCTGTCTTCCAGAGGGTCACGTGCCTCGCTGAATTTGAGCTCTTGAAGTGTTCGCCATGCAGCGCATGAGATCAGTGACAAGAAAGAAAATAGAAGACAAAAAGAAAATCAAGACACACACACACACAATATAAACACAGAAGCATCGGAGCCAGCTAACCAAGTAGTCACTTCATATGTCGGATCTGTTGCATTAATTAGAACTTTTTCTCATTTTAGCTAACATTCATTTCAGTGTGTATATGTGGCCTGGGAACACTGGTGGCCAATTAGCTGGCCATTTTATAAAAAGACCTTTATTTGGCAGCAAAAATAAAAGTAAGAACACCTGAAATACTGGTAAGAATCCTCCACGCCACACAATACACAACCAAAACACTCCTGTTTGCTCAGATAATGTAGTCTTTCCAATAGTGTGTTTTTCATGGTACTTTCAGATCATTGGGAACATGTTTTAAAACCTGGTGTCAGTTTGCATTACCATATTGTACCAATTAACAGTGAAATGATGAAAGTTATTTCCAACAACATTAATTAAAAATAAATCTTGATGACAGATTAGCAGCATTCATTATACACGGGACTTTGAAGCAGACCAAAAGCAGATTTTAATGTCTGTTTTCCACGAGTCTCTATAAAAACTATAGATCAGTAGTAAAATGACAAGTAGTCAAAGTATTTGTGTGTCACACTAAGTGAAATATCCAAATGTACAGACTTAAAGATAAAATAAACTCCTTATCAAATAATCTTGGGCAGATAGTAGCAAGCAGACAACATAGGGGTCATCATATTGATTTAGACATGTGTGCTGTATGTCACCACAAAGCCTATTTTAAATCCGTGAAGAGAGAGAAAAGTGAGCGAGATCTATGCATAAATAAGCGATAGAGACAGAGATGCCTGTGATGCTGGTCAACAGACACCTATACAATGAATATTGAGTGGGTCTGATCTAGGAAACAGGCCAAAACAGAGCAGGCTGATTGGAGGCCTAACGGATGAGACTCAACAACACTTCGAAAGGCTTGATGTTGAATAGGAACTGGATATTGAATTTCAAAGACACAAACAACATTCGGCAGGCAGAGAGGGCAGAGCTTCCTCTTATGTGCGCCCTGTGTTGCTGTTCTCATAGGAGCCATACACTTGTCTGTGCAAGGCGGGGCCAGTGATCAATAACTAGGAGAAAGTGGCCGCTTGCCTTGATCCTAATTAGTACAGGGTTAGAGCAGATTAGCTTGCACCTGAGCCCTATCTCAGCCTTTTTCAAACAACAACTCCCTCCCAATCAGGCTACCTAGAAGCACCAGTGTTATTCAGGGATGTGCTTGGGTTGTTGGGAAAGACAACTCGGTCTGCATATGAATAGTATCAATCTTTTCCACTCATTTTGTTTTATTGTTTGTTTGGGTTTGGGAATATCAAATTTAGGCCAAAAGTAGGTGGTCTATCACAGAAGGACGTGGGAGGGTGAGAAGCAACAATCTACCGCATGATAATAGTTGCCATCATGGCAACAGAGGGATTATCTGCAAAGTGTTGTTATTTCAGCCAAACTCAGGGGATGTATAGGAAGAGGAAACAGTGAGGAGATTAATATATGACTAAATAAAGTGGAAGGCCTAAAAAAATATCTACAACTGATGAACAGTATCTGAAAGTCATCCAGAAAAAGGCCGGATACAGGACCTAAGAGATGCATCTGGTTGATCTGTGAAAAATCAGTGGCAACGGGTTTTATGGAGTGATGTGTCCAAATGTGAAATTTCAACATTATCAAAGCAGAGAGTGAAACAAAGAAAGCCAACATCCAAAGAACACCTCTGAATGTCATTCAAGGCAGCAGTCAGGATTCAAACAGGGAACCCTTCTTGCTGTGAGGCGAGACGCTATCTTGAAGCCATAAAATAAAACAAAATAAATATACAGAGGGAATGTCTTTGGTGTCAGTGTGATACAATTTGTCAACACAATCAGCCTGAAGAGGCTTTGGTGCAGATGTTTACTGAGACTGAATGTCTGTATGAGTGAGTTTGTACTGTCAAGAAACTCACACATAAACTAAAAAAAACTAAACTAACCTAAATATTTTCAATTTAAAAAATCCAAAGTAAAATAAATAAATCCACTCAGGAAACTGGCTGAAACTAAACTGAAATGACTAAATGAATTCAAAAACAATATTACAATACTACAGCCCTACTAACTAATATAGAGGATTTTCCTGTAGAGGAAGGGCATTCATTCCAATCTTACACTTAGCTTCTAAACTCAGCTTCTAAGCTGAGTTGTTGGGATACAGAAACAGAAAAATTAACTGTATATTTTACATTCATATCATGAAACATCATTTATATACAAATTTTAGAAAAGCAAAACTATGTGTGAAGTTTGCACATTCTCACTTTGTCTGAGTAGGTTTTCTCAGACTCCCTGCAGCAGACTAAAGACATCAATGTTATTTTGTGACTTTAAAATTTGTCTTAGGTGTGAATGTGAGCGTGAATGCTTATCTGGTTATCTGTTTGTGATATGTGGTCAAGAAAATGGTTGGATGCAGGAGTCCCAAAACTGATCCAACCTGGGATATAATATATTGCAATTCATACCTAGACATAGAATACGATGGTTTTGGGGTACTGTATATATACTGTATATACTGCAAGGATAAACAACAACTACAAGGTTTTTGTACCCAATAGTCTCCAATCTGTTGCCTAAAATGAATAGCTGGTTTATTTTATCACACATATTTTACAGGTCTGTCAAAAAGCCTGTCTCAAACCAAATCTAGAGTTTGTAAGCCAGAAAAACTATGAAAAACTGTTTAAGTGTAAGAAAATAACTGACTGGTCAGTTTTTATGTTGGTAATTAGTTTGTGCTGGGGCAGCCATGTTTTTACAATTCATCCTATGTAGCTTTAACGTTATAAGCAATATATCCTTTAATATGTAGTTACTTTTTTAAGACTTGCCTTACTTATTATTGCAATGCCTTTTAGATAACCAATATGTAAACAGAAGTTCTTTGGAAAAAATGGATACTGAAATGACAGAATGAGTCATGTCATGCCTAACACTGACAAGCTCGGTGTAACTGTAAAGGTACAGTATGTCTCTGTGCAATTTTCACAGCTCCTCTACCAGCCTGACCTGGTTTGGTCTGACACTTCCTCTTGTCATATGCATGTATACAGAATGAAAAATCACACCAGCACAAATACAGTACAAGACACACACTGTCAGGCACCTTACGCCTCTGATGCAAGCACATGTAAACACTAGTCCAGCTGCCAATCAAACATCACATCAAACATCTTTTTTTTGATGTGCAGAGACTGCAACAAAACAAGTTATGGATTCAATCATGCACATAGTTCCTCTCATTAAAAGCAATATGTGGCTATATATTGTTAGGTCGGGTTAGATCATTTTTCCTTTGTACTGGAAGAATACAAAAGGAAAACAAACAATTATATATATGAGGATTGCAAATTAGACTTTACCAGAAAACATCTAAAAGAGCATGTGCAGTTCTGGAAAAATTCTTTGGACCAATGACACCAAGATGAACTGATGTCATATTTGTCAGACATGTTGGAGGCAATGCTAAGGTAAAGGCGTGTATGGCTGCAAGTGCAAATAGCGCTTTCTGATGACGTGTCTGTTGATAGAAGTGGCAGGATACATTTTGAAGCATGCAGGGTTATATTCTCTGCTCAGATTTAGTCAAAAGCTGCACAACTGGCAGCTTCATAGATGGTCACAAATGGGTTTCTCAAGGCAAAAGAAATTAGATATTAAGTCAGTCATCCAATTACAACCAATAGAGCAGTTAACACAGACAAAACTGAATGAGGAGAGCCCGCAAACAAGCGGCAACTGAAGGCATAACCTGAATTTTTCACTTCCTCTCTGTCCTTGGTCAACAGCAAACTCTGTACACTGGAATAAATCTTTGTAACATTGAAAGATTTGCACTTGAAACTTAAAGCAAGCATTTGGTCAAGGTTGTGTAAACAGTCTGAAAAGGCACTAGATTATATTATGATTTGTACATCTCTTCATGCGGCAGAAAGAGAAAAGTGGAACACTCTACCAGAAGTAATATGTTGATCTACAGCTTCATTTTAGAGAACAATAGTGCTAACATTTAATGATCTTCTCATTAACATCTATTATGAAAGAATACCTTTGATGTCTGACTTTTGTTTTGATTTTACATGCATGTCCTCCCTTTCCTTTGTTAAGCTGCATAGTTAACACAATATCATGTAACATAAAAAAAAATCATGATCTGATTCCAGTTAGTGAGCTACATTTTCAAGTATTAAGAAATTCATCTCAAAAATTGTCAAGAAGCTTAATGATTTACAAAATACCTCCACCAAGCGCATTAACAGCTACACTGATTTGAAGAGATTTGGAGTATTGCTAAGAAATCTCTGGGCTGCACTGGCTTGTAGATTTTGTTTTGTTTTTTTAAATCTAACTAATGTTGAAAAAGTCAGCCTGGTGTTTTTTTTTTTAAAACACCTCTGACTCATGTTGTGCCAAAGCTTGAGGCAGTGTAGTTCCACATGGACCCTGGAAATGGTACCTGTGCCACATCACACACACACACAAAGAAACACATTGAAGGTGAGAATTGTAAGTCTGAAGGGCATTTAGGTGGTCCAACTTCATCTTAGTTAATAAGGACTGAGTTATTTGACTGACTTACATGAAATATTCTGATTTCGGTGTTGTATTTATATTAAACTCCGCCACTGGAACACCTCTGGATGCAATACGAGGGCCAAACATGGCTGCTGGGTAAACAATAGAAGATGTTCCCACCTACAGGAAAACAACAATCAACAATGACCTGCAGTGGCGACTTATATTGGAAAAACACAGGTCGAGTCTTCCACAATTTCTTAGCAAATATTGTGTTACATGACAATACTACACAGGAAGAATACAGTATATATCACACATGCATATTGAAATTAAAATGACTCACCACGAGACAAAGATCACAGGTTTCAATTTCTTTTTCCACCTTGGTAAGAATGTGAGAGTCCAGCGTCTCCCCAAAAAACACCACATTGGGCCTCAGCAGACCATTACACTCTCTTTCTTCACACCTACAGAGAGCGGTATAAAACAGTCCTCATGTTAATGGTCTCATACTTTTTCAAATTCTATCCACACTGACAAAGATGTGGCCAGAAAAGCCAAATGCTTGATAATTAAAGATTATAAATCTAAGAATAGGCCGTTTTCTCAGTAGATGTCAATGGGCAGCTTTTCAGCCATACTTTCAGTTACACTTATAAGTAGGGATGGGTACCGCTGTCCGGTGCCATTATGGCACCGGTTCTGACATAAACGGTAGTAACCAGACCGAAAAGCAGCGCACATTTCGGTGCTTTATTTCTGTACTTTTTTCCCCTGAGATGTCATACGCTTGGATTCTAGCCAATCATTTTACCTTTGCAAGCGTAGTAGGCGGGCCCAGGTACGTATGTTCTTTTAGAGCAGAGCTACAGATTAAAAATGCCCAAGGCCAAGCGATCAAAAGTCTGGATGTACTTCACAGCAAAAGATGCAAACTCAGCAGCCTGCAACAAGTGCTTTAAGCTGATACTGTGCAAAGGAGGTAACACCTCGAATCTGATGAAACGCCTGGCGACGTATAGCATTTTGTTAAAAGCCGAGAAATGCGGCGTATTTGATAGCTTGCTGCGAGACCTCACACCGTGCACATCCACTGTGGGTGTGGTGCCTGTTATCGGACCCGGAGTTAGCAACATCCCCCAAAAACCCGAAGAGTAGAGTCCTGGCCCTAGCCCTGTCAGCGTAGCAGAAATGATGACGGATGATGATGGCAGCAGCAGCCGTTCTCCTCTGCGTGAGTTGCTTAATGTTGTTCGTGTGTAATTTACGTTGAGTAGGCTAACCACATTATTACATTAATGCATGTAAGGTGAACTAGCAAACACCGTCGTAGTTACATGCGGCTGTCTTCTTGTTTGATGGCAGATGCTCCCTTCACCCTGGCCAAAAAGGCTAAAATGACCACAGAAAAAGTGGAAAACAGTTAAACATGAGAGGTTTTTGGACAAAGTTTGTGTTTTTTTCCATTGTTTAAGCACTGCTTCCAGCCAAGAGTGATACCATATATCCCCTATAGCTGCAGAAAAGGCTAACATTGTTATCTTTTTCCAAAAAAACAGCTAAACATGAGAGGCTTTTGGACCAATTTTGTGTTCTCCATTCTTTAAGCACCGGTTCGAGCACCGTTTAAGCACCGGCACCGTTTCAAAAGTACCGGTTTGGTACTGGTATCGGATAAAACCTAAACGATACCCATCCCTACTTATAAGCAAAACTGGATTTGAAGTATTTAAAGCGCACTGCTGCCCCCCAGTGGAAGAACTGATCTGATTAACAGGAACATAGGATTTGAGTTTAAACTCATTCAGCAGGAAAAACCTGCAGGTCTGCAGCAGCTCAAAGAGATGCAGGAGGTGGGTGGAGATGATGGGTAACCTAAACCTCTCACAATAATGCAGATGGCATGCTTCCCTTAAGTGTGCATTTTCGTAGCTTTCGTGTTTTCTTATTAAAAAGATTCCATGTTTTCGATATTTTTTCCTTTCTAACAAGCACATGCTTTTTGAAAAGGGAGAAAGATTTCCCGGTGAGGTTACCCACACAGAATTACACAAAATTATCTAAACGTCACACAGTGCACAAACAGCCAAGCTGACAATTGCTTAGTGTTTGCATAATCATATGCAATTAGAATAGGTTTGCTTATTAGACTGGTGCAGAATGCAGAATTTGAGGAAACTAATTTTGCATCTGACTGACTACAGTATATGCAAAACAAAAAGCTTAGCAAATCTGTCTGTCAGTGTTATTAATATGGCATGAAAGTAATCCCACCTTGGCAGCTTATCCACAGGAATCTGGGCATCAGGAACATCTGGGCCAGGGTCACTGCACATTAATACAGCAAAGACTGATCTATCCATGCTGGAGGTTTATGTTGATCAGTGTAAGCATTGGTATTTCAAAGGTTCTGTTACTTACCCTTTGTTTTTTAAGGGAGCACATATGGGGCTTCTCTTGTTCACTGACACATGACCGCAACTCATACAGCGCGTCTCCATCAGACTGCCTGCAGTTATACACAGAAAACACAGCTGTTGCACATTAGAGTGCTGGGATCCCAGAAAACATCTCGTGGGAACAGACAGAAGAAAGATTTTAGCAGGTGAGTCAAACGTTTTAGCACTCTGGCCACCCTCGAAACAGTATGAAAATAGAGAAGCCAGTCAAAATGTTCCTCTAAAAGGCCAACTTAACACTTGAGCAGGACACTTCTTGGACTTTTCTCCGCTGACATTAAATTACTGACTAAATCTGTGGGCTTGAGAGACCAACCACTATGAATCAGATTTTTCCATATCCCAGCAAAACCACAACAGCCCTGTCAAAGTTTCCACTAATCACTACACAAGGAGTTGTTTTAGGATGACTGTACATTGTTAACACAAACTGGAAAAGTTGTTCAATTTCAGAACTTAAAACTGAGTGTGAAACTGAAGATATCTATAGGGTGAAATTCTCTTAACATTAGCACACAAACCATGAGCCACTTTCAATTTTCAGTTTTTAATTGTCAATAATCAGCTTAGACAGCTTCATTTATCTGACTGGGAAACTATGTCTATGTTACATCTGCTGCTGTAAAAATGCAAAAATACAGTTTGGTGAGTGATTACTGGCAGCTGCTAACGTAAAACTGGTTGCAAAGGTGTATCAGGTGTAGTTTCCAGGGATGAAGCTGACTTGTCTGCAAACACTTGCAAACTACACCCTGAGCAAAAAAGTGATAAACTGTGAAAAGTGCAACATAAACCAGAAGATTTTCCTGCTAAGGAAATGTTGGGGCTTGACTGCAACCGACATGTTTCAGCTTTTACTTTGAAGGAGACAGCTTTCAGTGTGCATCCCATTTTCACACTGCTGCTCAGAGAATAGCATGTGAGTTGGTGATCTTGGTATTCTGCTAGCAACCCTTTTGGTACACCACCCTCTTTGCGACCAATTTCACCTCGCAAGCAACCACTCACCATCCAGTCATTGCAGATTTCCCTAGCGATAGGTGGTTGCCAGGAGGTGACTTTTAGCCCTGCGTGATTGAGTCCTAAAGCAAAGCATTTCAGATTTGATTGTAGGACCACTCCTCTCACTACAGTTTTTAGCTTATTTTATTTTATTTTCATTTAGAATTGTGTTCTAAAATAGAATTGAATTCAATGTCATTTCCATATTTTCTTCCAGTAACAATAGCTTAAACGATATATATATAAACTATATAGGTCAAGGATAAAATAGAACAGTGAATGATTTCCAACCATCCATTCATTCTCTTCTTTGGCCTGTCCAAGGATAATTTTCCTTATCATTATTTTTCAAAGTTCAGGGTGTTGCATCCTCAGCTTATGAAACATAATGTATTAGCAATGATTGTAATGCCAATGCTGTACCTGCCTTTGCCTGTAAAGAACATTCATATCCTGTTTTCTCACATGTCAGCTTCCTAATTCGAGCCCTTTACCTATCAACCTACACATCTGAGGTACTCATTCAGTGTCTCCGTGGTTACAGACACCACCTTTCTAATCTACCGCTCACATCAGCATTGCTAATATGCATGCATATACTGTTGAGGGACTCATTTATTTAAAATCAGTCTGGATAGAAAATGACACAGTTTTATTTTCTCACTGTTTTTATTTTTGTTTTTCCTAAATAGCGTATGAACTGTCATTCAGATGTTTTGTGTTTATCAAAGAAATCCAGTATTATAATGCAGGCCTTAGTGAAAACCCCACCAATCAAACATTCCCCTGTGACTACAAATGTTACAAAAGTGGGAAAGAAGAACTCTGTTTCAACAGAAAGAGACTTCCAGGAGGGGCAGCTATCTACTTCTGCTGGTGAGGGGTGAAAGGAAAGAGAAGAGAAAGAAGACAACCACAGAGATACTGAAGCACTGAAAACTAGAAACCATTTATTTATGTTTATGAAGCCATGAAGTAACAACTGTGTCTGTTACGTGAGTGTGTTTCTGTGTGAAAGCTTAGCATGGATCAATAGCCATCAGGTCCATGAGATTGAAGTCCAGCACGCTCCCACTGTGAAATCCTCTTAAAGCTTCTGATAGTTCAAGTAATCTGGGAGAGGCAACAAGTGTGCGTTTGCGTCTAGTCCACGTGCCCTGTCGCCTCCAATAATGGCTGTCTTCCAGAGGGTCACGTGCCTCGCTGAATTGAGCTCTTGAAGTGTTCGCCATGCAGCGCATGAGATCAGTGACAAGAAAGAAAATAGAAGACAAAAGAAAATCAAGACACACACACACACAATATAAACACAGAAGCATCGGAGCCAGCTAACCAAGTAGTCACTTCATATGTCGGATCTGTTGCATTAATTAGAACTTTTCTCATTTTAGCTAACATTCATTTCAGTGTGTATATGTGGCCTGGGAACACTGGTGGCCAATTAGCTGGCCATTTTATAAAAAGACCTTTATTTGGCAGCAAAAATAAAAGTAAGAACACCTGAAATACTGGTAAGAATCCTCCACGCCACACAATACACAACCAAAACACTCCTGTTTGCTCAGATAATGTAGTCTTTCCAATAGTGTGTTTTTCATGGTACTTTCAGATCATTGGGAACATGTTTTAAAACCTGGTGTCAGTTTGCATTACCATATTGTACCAATTAACAGTGAAATGATGAAAGTTATTTCCAACAACATTAATTAAAAATAAATCTTGATGACAGATTAGCAGCATTCATTATACACGGGACTTTGAAGCAGACCAAAAGCAGATTTTAATGTCTGTTTTCCACGAGTCTCTATAAAAACTATAGATCAGTAGTAAAATGACAAGTAGTCAAAGTATTTGTGTGTCACACTAAGTGAAATATCCAAATGTACAGACTTAAAGATAAAATAAACTCCTTATCAAATAATCTTGGGCAGATAGTAGCAAGCAGACAACATAGGGGTCATCATATTGATTTAGACATGTGTGCTGTATGTCACCACAAAGCCTATTTTAAATCCGTGAAGAGAGAGAAAAGTGAGCGAGATCTATGCATAAATAAGCGATAGAGACAGAGATGCCTGTGATGCTGGTCAACAGACACCTATACAATGAATATTGAGTGGTCTGATCTAGGAAACAGGCCAAACAGAGCAGGCTGATTGGAGGCCTAACGGATGAGACTCAACAACACTTCGAAAGGCTTGATGTTGAATAGGAACTGGATATTGAATTTCAAAGACACAAACAACATTCGGCAGGCAGAGAGGGCAGAGCTTCCTCTTATGTGCGCCCTGTGTTGCTGTTCTCATAGGAGCCATACACTTGTCTGTGCAAGGCGGGGCCAGTGATCAATAACTAGGAGAAAGTGGCCGCTTGCCTTGATCCTAATTAGTACAGGGTTAGAGCAGATTAGCTTGCACCTGAGCCCTATCTCAGCCTTTTTCAAACAACAACTCCCTCCCAATCAGGCTACCTAGAAGCACCAGTGTTATTCAGGGATGTGCTTGGGTTGTTGGGAAAGACAACTCGGTCTGCATATGAATAGTATCAATCTTTTCCACTCATTTTGTTTTATTGTTTGTTTGGGTTTGGGAATATCAAATTTAGGCCAAAAGTAGGTGGGTCTATCACAGAAGGACGTGGGGAGGGTGAGAAGCAACAATCTACCGCATGATAATAGTTGCCATCATGGCAACAGAGGGATTATCTGCAAAGTGTTGTTATTTCAGCCAAACTCAGGGGATGTATAGGAAGAGGAAACAGTGAGGAGATTAATATATGACTAAATAAAGTGGAAGGCCTAAAAAAATATCTACAACTGATGAACAGTATCTGAAAGTCATCCAGAAAAAGGCCGGATACAGGACCTAAGAGATGCATCTGGTTGATCTGTGAAAAATCAGTGGCAACGGGTTTTATGGAGTGATGTGTCCAAATGTGAAATTTCAACATTATCAAAGCAGAGAGTGAAACAAAAGAAAGCCAACATCCAAAGAACACCTCTGAATGTCATTCAAGGCAGCAGTCAGGATTCAAACAGGGAACCCTTCTTGCTGTGAGGCGAGACGCTATCTTGAAGCCATAAAATAAAACAAAATAAATATACAGAGGGAATGTCTTTGGTGTCAGTGTGATACAATTTGTCAACACAATCAGCCTGAAGAGGCTTTGGTGCAGATGTTTACTGAGACTGAATGTCTGTATGAGTGAGTTTGTACTGTCAAGAAACTCACACATAAACTAAAAAAAACTAAACTAACCTAAATATTTTCAATTTAAAAAATCCAAAGTAAAATAAATAAATCCACTCAGGAAACTGGCTGAAACTAAACTGAAATGACTAAATGAATTCAAAAACAATATTACAATACTACAGCCCTACTAACTAATATAGAGGATTTCCTGTAGAGGAAGGGCATTCATTCCAATCTTACACTTAGCTTCTAAACTCAGCTTCTAAGCTGAGTTGTTGGGATACAGAAACAGAAAAATTAACTGTATATTTTACATTCATATCATGAAACATCATTTATATACAAATTTTAGAAAAGCAAAACTATGTGTGAAGTTTGCACATTCTCACTTTGTCTGAGTAGGTTTTCTCAGACTCCCTGCAGCAGACTAAAGACATCAATGTTATTTTGTGACTTTAAAATTGTCTTAGGTGTGAATGTGAGCGTGAATGCTTATCTGGTTATCTGTTTGTGATATGTGGTCAAGAAAATGGTTGGATGCAGGAGTCCCAAAACTGATCCAACCTGGGATATAATATATTGCAATTCATACCTAGACATAGAATACGATGGTTTTGGGGGTACTGTATATATACTGTATATACTGCAAGGATAAACAACAACTACAAGGTTTTTGTACCCAATAGTCTCCAATCTGTTGCCTAAAATGAATAGCTGGTTTATTTTATCACACATATTTTACAGGTCTGTCAAAAGCCTGTCTCAAACCAAATCTAGAGTTTGTAAGCCAGAAAAACTATGAAAAACTGTTTAAGTGTAAGAAAATAACTGACTGGTCAGTTTTTATGTTGGTAATTAGTTTGTGCTGGGGCAGCCATGTTTTTACAATTCATCCTATGTAGCTTTAACGTTATAAGCAATATATCCTTTAATATGTAGTTACTTTTTTAAGACTTGCCTTACTTATTATTGCAATGCCTTTTAGATAACCAATATGTAAACAGAAGTTCTTTGGAAAAATGGATACTGAAATGACAGAATGAGTCATGTCATGCCTAACACTGACAAGCTCGGTGTAACTGTAAAGGTACAGTATGTCTCTGTGCAATTTTCACAGCTCCTCTACCAGCCTGACCTGGTTTGGTCTGACACTTCCTCTTGTCATATGCATGTATACAGAATGAAAAATCACACCAGCACAAATACAGTACAAGACACACACTGTCAGGCACCTTACGCCTCTGATGCAAGCACATGTAAACACTAGTCCAGCTGCCAATCAAACATCACATCAAACATCTTTTTTTTGATGTGCAGAGACTGCAACAAAACAAGTTATGGATTCAATCATGCACATAGTTCCTCTCATTAAAAGCAATATGTGGCTATATATTGTTAGGTCGGGTTAGATCATTTTCCTTTGTACTGGAAGAATACAAAAGGAAAACAAACAATTATATATATGAGGATTGCAAATTAGACTTTACCAGAAAACATCTAAAAGAGCATGTGCAGTTCTGGAAAAATTCTTTGGACCAATGACACCAAGATGAACTGATGTCATATTTGTCAGACATGTTGGAGGCAATGCTAAGGTAAAGGCGTGTATGGCTGCAAGTGCAAATAGCGCTTTCTGATGACGTGTCTGTTGATAGAAGTGGCAGGATACATTTTGAAGCATGCAGGGTTATATTCTCTGCTCAGATTTAGTCAAAAGCTGCACAACTGGCAGCTTCATAGATGGTCACAAATGGGTTTCTCAAGGCAAAAGAAATTAGATATTAAGTCAGTCATCCAATTACAACCAATAGAGCAGTTAACACAGACAAAACTGAATGAGGGAGAGCCCGCAAACAAGCGGCAACTGAAGGCAGCTGCAGAGCATTTTGTACGAGGGAGCAGCATAATTCTTTGATTTTATTTTTTTCCTAAGCACTCTGCTGGTACAGAGCCAGAATTATCAAAACTGCCTTCTCGCTCAGAGACAGAGAAACATCTCCCGCCTTTCCACCAAAGATGGCGAGTCTGTTAACCTTAAGGCTTTTGGAGCAGTCAAGAACTTTTCCACCTCCACACTTTCCTCTTGCCCACTGCATTCATGAATGAGCTGCACGAGTTGGCAGAGTAGCTGTCCTCTCTCTGGCAGCCTCGCTCACATCAGCTCCAGAAATGACTGTATCAGACAGTTGAGATTTCTCTTAAGTGCCTCTCCATGTACTTTTCTCCTGATGACAAATGGGACCTGGCCTTACCTCTCCTTAAAGGGGCTACCAATAATAGAAAAGGAAATGAGGAAATCTAATCATGGCAATGGTGATGATGACATATATTAAAAGATACAGTTGATATGCTTAATTGATTTTAGATACTAATTGATGAACAACGGCAGCACAGTGGGAGGGAGGGAGGATATTATGGATGTGGGGTTTTTTATTCTTTAACCAATGTGGGCCAGCTGCAGTGTGTTTGTGGTTTTATATTTGGGTTTGCGGTGCTGCAATGCTGTGTGAACTAAAAAATTTATAATCAGCGCTGAAACTACAGCGTGCATGAAATGAACTAACTCGAAGAGACTCCCCTGAGACACCAAAGATAGATTACGTACCTGTGTGAGTTCGCATGTGCTCGCCGCTACATTCGTACACACACGCACGCACCAGCTCTCCTGGGATAACTCTTTTTATGACTGTCATCATATTAACATAACACTGTCTAATGAACATAACCTTCCAAAGCTAATTTGAATGACTTCTAACCCTCTGTCTCTCTCATTTCCATTGAATGACTTAACAATGTTAGCCCAGTCGGTAAATGAAGATAAAACACTTGAGAAGCATTTCCAGTAGCATGCACCGGGCCAGTGTCTCCAAACCTGGGAAATCACAACATAGCAGCGAGAAGAGACTTTTGTTACACAGGAGCTTTTAACAGTTTGTAGCCTTTGTGGTGGTTCCTCTGGTGACGTGTTTGATAGTTTCTGTAGGTGTCTAAAGCATCTCTGTAAACAGTCACCAATGTTTGCAGGTCGACTTTGCTTTAAGGGGTTAAACACTGCATGATGCAATACGCCATAGCCTGAACTAGAGAAAGTTAGGAAAAATAAAAACTACACAAAGAAAAATATACTTTGGCACTCAGCTAACAAAGAAGTAACACAAAGACACACAAATTCTAATAATAGTCTTAAAACATGCAATTTATCAAGATCCCTGTAAGAAATCAGCTTGGACAACAGAGGCCACCTTGTGTCACCTTGCTTTCCACTTCAAACCGTTTCCATTTCAGCAGCATTATGATTGAGCTCGATATCGTTTCCTCAGCTCCGCTCAGTCGTAACAACTCTGGGTTCACTGATGGCCTAGGGGTACTTAAATCTGCATTTCCTCTCACTCATGCATGCTAAGAGCAGAATCTGAGAGGCCTGTTTTTTCACCGTGTCCCTCTCAGTGCAGAATTATACATCATTATGTAAGCAACATCTGAGATAGAAAGCTACACGCTGGCATCTACTGTTCACTTTCTGCACATGCAGGACTCTGCAAGAGTAACCCTCATCATTTCTTCGTATTTTGCTAGGAAAATTGATACAAATGGTATTTTCTGTGTTCCTAGTTTCATCATTTTTGACAATATCTTCAACACCACTGACTGAAATGCAGTCCCAAACCCGTTTTGCAACAGTAGCGAAAGTGCCAAAAGATTCTCTTTTTTCTTTCCTTTGCCAAGTTGTTCATTATGCCCGGTACTGTAACCTACCAAGGCTTTTCAGTGCTCAAGTGGAGTAGAAACAGGTATACAACAACCAGTCCATTTACCAAAGACATTTATGATTTTTTAAAATCAACACAATAAGCTCTCACCAAATATGATTTAGTGTTTTATTATATTGAGTTTTTTAATAAAGGTATTGGCAGTCTTACTGGAATACATCATGATACATTGTGCGTATTGTTTTGGACAAAGAAGATGTTTTTGTTCTTAGACACGTCCCACCAAGAGATGAAACACATACATCATTTTGTAATACAGACACTGAGAAGTATATAAAAAAAATATCAAATGCAAGATGGATAATCCATGTAACATAACGAGACCCATGGCAAAATAAACACAATTAACCAGCATAGAAAGTAAATGACAGGCATAACCTGAATTTTTCACTTCCTCTCTGTCCTTGGTCAACAGCAAACTCTGTACACTGGAATAAATCTTTGTAACATTGAAAGATTTGCACTTGAAACTTAAAGCAAGCATTTGGTCAAGGTTGTGTAAACAGTCTGAAAAGGCACTAGATTATATTATGATTTGTACATCTCTTCATGCGGCAGAAAGAGAAAAGTGGAACACTCTACCAGAAGTAATATGTTGATCTACAGCTTCATTTTAGAGAACAATAGTGCTAACATTTAATGATCTTCTCATTAACATCTATTATGAAAGAATACCTTTGATGTCTGACTTTTGTTTTGATTTTTACATGCATGTCCTCCCTTTCCTTTGTTAAGCTGCATAGTTAACACAATATCATGTAACATAAAAAAAAATCATGATCTGATTCCAGTTAGTGAGCTACATTTTCAAGTATTAAGAAATTCATCTCAAAAATTGTCAAGAAGCTTAATGATTTACAAATACCTCCACCAAGCGCATTAACAGCTACACTGATTTGAAGAGATTTGGAGTATTGCTAAGAAATCTCTGGGCTGCACTGGCTTGTAGATTTGTTTTGTTTTTTTAAATCTAACTAATGTTGAAAAAGTCAGCCTGGTGTTTTTTTTTTTAAAACACCTCTGACTCATGTTGTGCCAAAGCTTGAGGCAGTGTAGTTCCACATGGACCCTGGAAATGGTACCTGTGCCACATCACACCACACACACAAAGAACACATTGAAGGTGAGAATTGTAAGTCTGAAGGGCATTAGGTGGTCCAACTTCATCTAGTAATAGGACTGAGTTTTTGACTGACTTACATGAAATATTCTGATTTCGGTGTTGTATTTATATTAAACTCCGCCACTGGAACACCTCTGGATGCAATACGAGGGCCAAACATGGCTGCTGGGTAAACAATAGAAGATGTTCCACCTACAGGAAAACAACAATCAACAATGACCTGCAGTGGCGACTATATTGGAAAAACACAGGTCGAGTCTTCCAAATTTCTTAGCAATATTGTGTTACATGACAATACTACACAGGAAGAATACAGTATATATCACACATGCATATTGAAATTAAAATGACTCACCACGAGACAAAGATCACAGGTTTCAATTCTTTTTCCACTTGGTAAGAATGTGAGAGTTCCCAGCGTCTCCCCAAAAACACCCATTGGGCCTCAGCAGACCATTACACTCTCTTTCTTCACACTACAGAGAGCCGGTATAAAACAGTCCTCATGTTAAGGTCTCATACTTTTTCAAATTCTATCCACACTGACAAAGATGTGGCCAAGAAAAGCCAATGCTGATAATTAAGATTATAAAATCTAAGAATAGGCCGTTTTCTCAGTAGATGTCAATGGGCAGCTTTTCAGCCATACTTTCAGTTACACTTATAAGTAGGGATGGGTACGCTGTCCGTGCCATTATGGCACCGGTTCTGACATAAACGGTAGTAACCAGACCGAAAAGCAGCGCACATTTCGGTGCTTTATTCTGTACTTTTTTCCCCTGAGATGTCATACGCTTGGATTCTAGCCAATCATTTTACCTTGCAAGCGTAGTAGCGGGCCCAGGTACGTATGTTTTTAGAGCAGAGCTACAGATTAAAAATGCCCAAGGCCAAGCGATCAAAAGTCTGGATGTACTTCACAGCAAAAGATGCAAACTCAGCAGCCTGCAACAAGTGCTTTAAGCTGATACTGTGCAAAGGGAGGTAACACCTCGAATCTGATGAAACGCCTGGCGACGTATAGATTTTGTTAAAAGCCGAGAAATGCGGCGTATTTGATAGCTTGCTGCGAGACCTCACACCGTGCACATCCACTGTGGGTGTGGTGCCTGTTATCGGACCCGGAGTTAGCAACATCCCCAAAAACCCGAAGAGTAGAGTCCTGGCCCCTAGCCCTGTCAGCGTAGCAGAAATGATGACGGATGATGATGGCAGCAGCAGCCGTTCTCCTCTGCGTGAGTTGCTTAATGTTGTTCGTGTGTAATTTACGTTGAGTAGGCTAACCACATTATTACATTAATGCATGTAAGGTGAACTAGCAAACACCGTCGTAGTTACATGCGGCTGTCTTCTTGTTTGATGGCAGATGCTCCCTTCACCCTGGCCAAAAAGGCTAAAATGACCACAGAAAAAGTGGAAAACAGTTAAACATGAGAGGTTTTTGGACAAAGTTTGTGTTTTTTCCATTGTTTAAGCACTGCTTCCAGCCAAGAGTGATACCATATATCCCCTATAGCTGCAGAAAAGGCTAACATTGTTATCTTTTTCCAAAAAAACAGCTAAACATGAGAGGCTTTTGGACCAATTTTGTGTTCTCCATTCTTTAAGCACCGGTTCGAGCACCGTTTAAGCACCGGCACCGTTTCAAAAGTACCGGTTTGGTACTGGTATCGGATAAAACCTAAACGATACCCATCCCTACTTATAAGCAAAACTGGATTTGAAGTATTTAAAGCGCACTGCTGCCCCCAGTGGAAGAACTGATCTGATTAACAGGAACATAGGATTTGAGTTTAAACTCATTCAGCAGGAAAAACCTGCAGGTCTGCAGCAGCTCAAAGAGATGCAGGAGGTGGGTGGAGATGATGGGTAACCTAAACCTCTCACAATAATGCAGATGGCATGCTTCCCTTAAGTGTGCATTTTCGTAGCTTTCGTGTTTCTTATTAAAAAGATTCCATGTTTTCGATTTTTTTCCTTTCTAACAAGCACATGCTTTTTGAAAAGGGAGAAAGATTTCCCGGTGAGGTTACCCACACAGAATTACACAAAATTATCTAAACGTCACACAGTGCACAAACAGCCAAGCTGACAATTGCTTAGTGTTTGCATAATCATATGCAATTAGAATAGGTTGCTTATTAGACTGGTGCAGAATGCAGAATTTGAGGAAACTAATTTTGCATCTGACTGACTACTAGTATATGCAAAACAAAAAGCTTAGCAAATCTGTCTGTCAGTGTTATTAATATGGCATGAAAGTAATCCCACCTTGGCAGCTTATCCACAGGAATCTGGGC